>NC_051154.1:11250236-11324891 GCF_013339745.2 Dermacentor silvarum | reverse complement strand
GTGCGTATCCTAACCTTGCGGTTCTTCACGCTATATACACTGAAATGTATCTCAGTGCGGACTGCCCTGCCTCTGGACTAACAGCAATATTGGACCATGTGTTGTGGGAGTGTGAAGTCATCGGCTCCGCCTTCAGCGAGGATAGGTGGGCTGCACTCTTGGGCAGCCACAAACTCAACCACCAAATCCTGGCCGTCCAGAGTGCCCGCGATCAGGCCGTCAAGCTCGGCTTGGCGGTCCCTACGTGGGACTAGCCGGGAGCCGCGGGGTCTCCCCTGCGTCTTCTCTGGACCAAAATAAAGTTATTTCACTCACTCATTGTCACTGAAATGGCGGTACCCCGGCATTTCTTGTATACATGTGTAATGCACAGTGATATATACCCTTAGTTTTTCGTGTGCGTCTCTTGTTTTGCTTTACTTTTTTTTTTCTTTTTTTTAGGGGGGGGGGGGGGGGGGCGGAGATCAGCCAAAGCACAGCCATGCTTTTATGTATTTGTTTGTTGTTGTTATTTTGTTCTTCTTTCTCGCCTTCAATGTGACCCGTGCCGAGCGTACGTGCCGGTTGTCTTGGTTGTACTTGATTTTTCTCGCTTCAAAATTACCCCAACTACGGCCAAAGCCTCACGAATGTTTTGTTTTATCCGTTTTTTTTTTTTTTTACTTCAACGTGATTTCCACGCAGAACTTGGAAGTGGTGTACGCGCTCACTGGTTCGGCTCGATGAGTACGTCCGGTAGTAGGAATAAAGGAAAAGGGGTTTCATTTATATTATTTACACTGGCCCCTGGTCTAATATGCTCCTGAAGCCCACTCCTTCAGGAGCATATTAAACGTCTGAGTTCACATCAGGACACGTCAGAACCACCCCACTGCACCACATGTCTCCACTTTTAACTTAACACAGTCGTCTTCCCTAGGAGACCAAACTTAGGGAATCTGATGACGGTATCTCGGCCAACCACAATCGTCGAATCGGTCCAAATATCCCTCCCATGTTGTCGGTCGAAATATTCCTCCCGAAATATCCCGCCTCCGATGTCACACCCTCGCCCCCACTTTCTTAAACCTGCGTGGCCATCTGGGAAACTGAGCTCGACGTGGTCCCCACAGTGTTGGTCGACGATGGCCCCTTTCATCAATTGGTGGGCTCTGCGTGACGGCCCTCTTGTCAGGATCAAGATTAGATAGAGTTAGCTTCACCGTAATTACCGTATCCACGGATGGCGGTGGTTATTGTAGCCTCGACCCAGTTCCTTTGTTAATGCGTCACAGTGTATGACACGCCTGGTCGTTGTCACTGGGCGCGCTGATGAATGGACTGACTCGTGCCAAACGTCCAAGGAATGCACTTTTTCAGGTTGAGAAGTAACAGACAGCTCCGCCGCCGGGAGACTAAACCTGAGGGTAACCAGCTGTCAGGTTGCCTGAAGCGTCGAGGTTCCCTTCCGAGGTGATGGCTGGGGACCCACTGCAGCTGAGGGTCCCAGCACTCGAGCCATGGTGGCCTCCTTCATGGAAAACACAAGCACACACACACACACAGCTGGTCGGCGTGCCCGAGCGACATGCCTACCGGACACTATGATCCCCGCATCGCTTTGCAAAGTTCTACCCTTCTCTCTGTCTCTCACCCCTTTTATTGCGATAGCAATTATATGACAATTCAACCGGATTTCTGCCGTCGCCGTCGCCGTCGCCGTGAGGTTCCCTATAGATAAAATCTCCGCCGCGCGCCGTATGCCCGAGAGGAAGCGTGCGGGGACGCGCGCTCTCACGGAGAGCGAACGCACTCAATCTCCCACGCGCATGCAAGGAAGCGGGAAGCCAGCGCCGGAGGGAGCGGGGGGGGGGGGGGGGGGGGGGGGCACTTCTACTCTGCCAGCAACCGCGCTCGTCGCTCCGCCCGCACCGTCTCTTATCTCCCCACGGCTCTGACCTTTATGCGCCGTGCATTCGCCTCTCAGTTTTCGTTGAAGCGATAGACCGCACGTACCTTCGCCGCTGCGGCGTATGCGCTTGCTGCCAGCGTTTTGACAGTCGTTGTCTGCAGTCATTCAGTGTGATCTATTCATGTTTGTTTGTGCGCGCTCACACCACGCTTGTTCATTCAGTTAGTAATAGTCGGGCCACATTTTCCAACGCACGCTACACATGCAATGCTGCCCGGATCGGCAGTGCAGCGCTACAGGTGTGTCCCTTCGCACGCGCTGTCCACGGGAAGCGCTTCTCATCAACACCACCGTTCCACACGCGCCTTCTCGTGGTCATCGAGTTTCTCTTCATGTCGGTCTACTTACGCCGCAGCACACCTGCTTACTTAATCAGCTCATGTTTACTACAATTCATATTGCTACCAAAGCCGCTCACCTTACTTCGTATGACATTGCTGTGTTGCTATCGCATTCATTGCTTCGCCCTTAGGGCGAAACTGTGACATTTTTTTTTTTTTTTGTCGTGGTCAGCCCTCGGCAAGACAGAATTTAGTTGCCTTGGATAGCGATACGTACAAAACACGATTTTTTTTGTTTGTTTAAAAGAAAACCCTGAATCGTTGTTTGAGAGCCCCGGCTCAAACCGTCTGCATTCTTATTCGGCTCCCTTTCATAGACTTGGCCGTGAAGGTGTATTCCTGCAAAATGAGACTCCATCTCGGCAATCTCCCAGGGTTTTTTTTTTTTTCGAAATTTGCTTCAGCCAGGCAAGACTACAATGGTCGTTTTCGACCTCGAATTTCGTCCCTTGAATATTGCATCCTAGCTTTTGAATAACCCTTCTTGCAGTGTCAGTTTTCGACTGACGTACAGTAAGCTGCGTGGCCATCTGGGAAACTGAGCTCGACGTGGTCCCCACAGTGTTGGTCGACGATGGCCCCTTTCATCAATTGGTGGGCTCTGCGTGACGGCCCTCTTGTCAGGATCAAGATTAGATAGAGTTAGCTTCACCGTAATTACCGTATCCACGGATGGCGGTGGTTATTGTAGCCTCGACCCAGTTCCTTTGTTAACGCGTCAGTCTATGACACGCCCGGTCGTTGTCAGTGCGCGCGCTGATGAATAGACTGACTCGTGCCAAACGTCCAAGGAATGCACTTTTCCAGGTTGAGACCTAACAGACTGCTCCGCCGCCGGGAGACTTGACCTGGGGTTAACCAGCTGTCAGGTTGCCCGAAGCGTCGAGGTTCCTTTCCGAGGTGATGGCTGAGGACCAACTGCAGTGCGTGCGTGTGTGTGTGCGTACGTGCTCGCTGGTTTGTGTGCGTGTCTGTATGTGCGTGTGCGTGTTTGTGCGTGTGTGTGCCTGTGTGTACGTGCTCGCTGGTTTGTGTGTGTGCGTGTATAAGTGTGTGGGCGTTTGTGTGTGTGCGCGTATGTGTGCGTGTGTGTGTGTGTGTGTGTGTGTGTGTGTGTGTGTGTGTGTGTGTGTGTGTGTGTGTGTCTGTGTGTGTGTGTGTGTGTGTGTGTGTGTGTGCCTGTGACTACGTGCTTGCTGGTTTGTGTGTGCGTGCGTGCGTGTGCGTGTATATGTGTGTGTGCGTTTGTGTGCATGCCTGTGCGTGTGCGTGTGTGTACGTGCTCGCTGGTTTGTGTGCGTGTCTGTGTGTGCGCGTATGTGTGCGTGTGTGTGTGCGTGCGTTTGTGTGCATGCCTGTGCGCGTGTGTGCATGTGTGTGCCTGTGTGTACGTGCTCGCTGGTTTGTGTGTGCATCTATGTGCGTGTGCGTGTATATAAGTGTGTGCGTTTGTGTGTGTTGGTCTGTGTACGTGTGTGTGTGTGCGTGTCTATGTGTGCGCGTGCGTGTGTGTGTGCCTTTGTGTACGCGCTCATTGGTTTGTGTATGCGTGTCTGTGCGTGTGCGTGCGTGTAGGCGTTTGTGTGCATGTATGCGTGTGTGTGCGTGCATGTGCGTGTGTTTGTGTGCGTGCTTGCTGGTTTGTTTGTGCGTGCGTATGCGTATTTGTGCGTGCATGCGTGTGCGTGCGTGTCTGTTTTGTATGCGTGTGTGCGCTTTTGTGAGTGTGTGTGCCTGTGTGTACGTGCTCGCTGGTTTGTGTGTGCGTGTCTGTGTGTGTATGCGTGCGTTTGTGTGCGTGTTTGCGTGTGCGTGTTTGCGTGTGCGCGCGCGCGTATGTGTGCCTGTCTGTGTGTATGCGTGTATGCCCGTTTGTGTGCGTTTCTGTGCGTGTGTGTACGTGCTCGCTGGTTTGTGTGTGCGTGTCTGTGTGCATTCGTGTGTGTGCATATGTGCATGCGAATGTGTGCGTTTATGCATGCGTGTGCGTTCTTGCGCGTATGTGTGCGCGATGCATGTTTGTGTGTGTGCGTGCTTGTGCGTGTGTGTGTGTGTGCGTGTTTGTGCCTGTGTGTACTGCTCGCTGGCTTGTGTGTGCGTGTCTGTGTGTGTGCGTGCGTGCGTACGTGTAGGTGCGTCTGTATGTGTGTGCTTGTGCGTGCGTGCTTGTGTGTTCGCGTGTACTTGCGTGTACGTGATCGCTGGTTTCTGTGTGCATGCGCACGTGTGTGTGCGTGTCTGTGTGTATGCGTGTGTGCGTGTTTGTGTACGTGCTCACTGGTTTGTGTGCATGTCTGTATGTGCGTGTATGTATGTTTGCGCAGGCTATGTGTGTGCATGCTTGTGTGTGCGTGTGTGTGCGTGCCTGTGCCTGTGTGTGTGTGCCTCTGTGTACGTGCTCGCTGGTTTGTTGTGTGCGCGTTTGTCTGCGTGCGTGTGCGTGTATACGTGCGTGTACATGTGTGCGTGCGTTCGTGTGCATGCCTGTGCGTGTGTGTGCATGTGTGTACGTGCTCGCTGGTTTGTGTGTGCATGTATGTGTGCGTGCGTGTATACGTGTGTGTGTGCGTTTGTGTGCGTGCTCGCTGGTTTGTGTGTGCGCGTGCGTGTAGGCGTTTGTGTGCGTGTATGAATGTGCGTGCGCGTGTGCGTGTCTGTGTGTATGCGTGTGTGCGCGTTTGTGTGCGTTTGTGAGTGCATGTGTGTGACTGTGTGTACGTGCTCGCTCGTTTGTGTGTGCTTTTGTGTGTGCTTGTGCGTGCGTGTGTGCGCACGTGTGTGTACGTACTCGCTGGTTTGTGTGTGCGTGTCTGTGTGCGCGTGCGTTCGTGCGCGTGTATGCACGTGCTTGTGCGTGTGTGTTCCTGTCTGTGTGTATGCGTGTGTGCCCGTTTGTGTGCGTTTCTGTGCATGTGTGTACGTGCTCGATGGTTTGTGTGTGCGTGTCTGTGTACATGCGGGTGTGTACGTGCGTGCTGGTTTGTTTGCGTGTGTGTGTGTGTGTGTGCGTGCGTGTGCCTGTGTGTACGTGTGTGTGCTTGTGCGTGGTGCGTGTGTACATGCTCGGTGGTTTGTGTGTGCGCGTGTGTGTGTGCGCGCGCGCGTATGTATGCCTGCCTGTGTGTATGCGTGTGTGCCCGTTTGTGTGCGTGTGTGCACGTGCTCGCTGGTTTGTGTATGCGTGTGTGTGCGTATGTGCTTGCGTGTGTGTGCGTTTGTGTGGGTGCTTGTGTGTGTGTACGTGCGTGCTGGTTTGTGTGTGTGCCTGTTTGTGTGCGTGTGTGTCCGTTTGTGTCCGTGTTTGTGCGTGCTCGCTGGTTTGTGTGTGCGTGCGTTTGTGTGCGTGTGTGTACGTGCTCGCTGGTTTGTGTGTTCGTGTCTGTGTGTGTGTGCGTGCGTGTGTATGCTTTTGTGTGCGTGTATACGTGTGTGCGCTTGTGTGTACGTGCTCGCTGGTTTTGTGTGCGTGTGTGTGTGCGTGTGTGCGTGCGTGTGTGTGTGTGTGTGTGTGTGTGTGTGTGTGTGTGTGTGTGTGTGTGTGTGTGTGTGTGTGTGTGTGTGTGTGTGTGTGTGTGTGTGTGCGTGCGTGCGTGCGTGCGTGCGTGCGTGCGTGCGTGCGTGTCTGTCTGTCTGTCTGTCTGTCTGTCTGTCTGTCTGTGTGTATGCGTTCGTGTGCGTGTGTACTTGCGTGTGTGTCGTGCTTGTGTGTGTGTGTGTGCGCGCGTAGGCGTGTGCGTGTGTACGTGCTCACTGGTTTGTGTGTGTGTATGTCCGTCCCACTATAGTCAGTCTGTTTTCGGGAAAACGACACCGCATTCTCCCGACGTGACCACTCGACCCCGGAAAATCCACCGTCTTCGAGGGTCGCTCTTTGTGAGTCGTCGTCGTGTCGAATGAACTGTCGCCCCTGCACCGATAATCGTTATGCCTGTTTATTTCTTAACTCTCTTTCGCTCTGTTAATCCTCCGTGCTCATGCCTAATCTTTCAACCGTATAATATATTAATTTCCGTCGCTTTATATATGTTGTGACGTCGTGTGCTGTCCTTGGCTGACTGGGGTGTAGCTGCCAATCAGAGCAGACTGCGTGTTGTCTTCTGCATCAGCAGACAAAAATGACCTGACATCGCACCCATTGGCTGCGTATAAATCCTCTTGCCTGCGCACTCAATGCCGATGTACTCGTTTCTTTTCAGCAACGACAAACTGCATCTAACTACATCGGGGATGCGCAGCGCACGAAGACAAATTCTCTGTGCGTGTAAATACAGCGCTCAGTCAGAATACGCACCATCCGCGAGCACGATAATTTTAACTTCTTGGAAGGTTAGCTCATCTTCCTCTGTGACACATGGTCACTCCGGAACTTCTCTGCCGTCTCTGCAGTGAACCTTCACTGTTGTCTCCTTATACGTATATACCGAGTGTTTCAACGAACACTTTCAAAATTTTTTAACATTGCCTTTGGCAGATAGCACAATTCTAGTCCATGATCTGGTCTACTCGAAGAGGCGGACATTATTTGCACCAAAAATTGAAATGCACAATCGACTAATTAACGAAATTTCACTCATTACGTTTTTAACTAATTACCTGATGGCACATATTGCAATTTACAAATTCTAGTCGGGGAGTTCGCAAGGCAGTTACACTTGGAACGAATTCTCAGGATGACACCAGTTTCGGGATATTAATTCGCGAACTTTGTGGAGAAATGCATTGGCGTTCCAGTTGCTTTGTGTGCTTCAATGCATAAAACGATGTTCTGTTAAAAAAGTAAGTGGATGCATTTTTACCGCAAGTTTTACGGAGCATATCTCGTAAATGGCGTCATCCTGAGAATTCGTTCCAATTGGATATGCCTTGCAGTTTCACCCGCTAGAAATTGTAAATTGCAATATGTGCCACAAGGTAATTAGCTAAAAAGTTAATTAGTGAGTTTTTGTTAATTAGTTGATTATGCATTTAAATTTTTTCTGCAATAAGTTATGTCCGCCTCTTCGAGTAGACCCGCTCGTGGACTTGTGCTATCTGCCACAGGCAATTTATAACATATTTTGAAAGTGTTTGCTGAAACGTTTACCCTGTATGTACATCGACAACGCCGACAGTCGCAAACAAAATGGCGCCACGCGTTTGCAACGCCAGCCTGCTGGCGTTGCAAACCCCCCCGCCCCTCTTCCGCGCATGATAGGTCAGCGTGTACCCTCCCCGCCTTTCAGCCTCGCGCGCGCGAGGAGGCGCTGCAGCACCAAGCCTTTAAGCCACCATACTTCTCGGCTCACCCTCGCATGATTTCCCTCGTGCCTACAGCATACGGCGCGCGGCCGCGATATTATCGCACTTGGACGTCATGCGGAACCTCGCGGCGATGCCGACGGCGGAAATTTACCTGGAATGTCCATAAAATTGCTATCGCAATAAATACTCTGATGTGGCTCGCTAGGAAGGCCGGACGTGTGCATGCACAGCGCAACTATTTCCGCGGTTTCGTCGCTGAAATCCTTGAGACCGTTCAAAATATTGTAATCGGCGGCAAGGACCATTTCGGCTTCGACGAACAGTGGCGTACCAACTATTTCTCGAGTGGGGGCAAACCGTAAACCACCTGCTCCTCGCTCTCTCTCTCTCTATATATATATATATATACATATATATATATATATATATATTATCATTGCGAATTACTATTATGTGATAGAGCCCGGAAAAGGCATCTGTTAGTTATTTTTATATGGCCTATTTATCAATCACACATGGTGAACCATGAGGGCCCGAGAAATTATTTTAATTTGCATTTATTTCTTGGAACTATGCAAAATTTCAAGATTATGCAGGTACTAAGCCAATGAGTGCCTCACAGAGGTCCCTGATCCCGCACTGTAGCAACAGTACGGCGCGCAATAATAAAAAAAGCACATCTGCTACAAACAATTTTAATAATTAGACAAAGAATTCTACTTGGTGTTGAAGTCTACAGCACGAATGTATCGCTAGTTAACGTAATAGTATTGTTGAGGCCATACGCAACGAAATACACTACACAAATTACTTCAATATTCACAAGAAAAAAAGACAGCAGATGTGTGCGACCTTGTAGAATTACTACCCCATTTCCAGCGAAGCTGTTTCTTTCGAGCAGTTGCAATAAAAGTTTAGTTTCCTGTAATTATATCGCATGCTTGAAAACGTTGCCCGTATATGACTGTTCCGTTTGAAACCATGCCCACGTGTAATGTTTTGGAGCTCCTCGTGTTGGGATAAATTTTTAAAAAGCCAGTAATTCATCAACACACATGTTACTTCTCCAGAACATTTACCATAGTGTGCCAGGGTAGCGGTCTTAATTGCGCCCCGCTCCTTAGACACGCTCATAACGCTTTAGAGCACTCGCGTAGGGAATTTATTGATTATCTATCTATTTTAAGCTTTACCTACACATCACCCATTACCTGGTTCTTACAGTTACCAAACATAAAGAAGCTGCCTTCTTTAGTTCAGTGAGAACACCAAGTGAGCCTAATATATCACGCAAGAAAAAGAAGAGAGTTCAAGAATTATTCGTAACGCTTCTAAATAAGCCACTAAAGTTAGAACTTCGCGGCATATTGCATTTAAAATGCTGCTTATTCCTTCAAAGTATAAAATTTCGGAAACGCAGAGTTCTCTTGGGACATTGGGAAACCTGGGTAAAGATTTGTCGTGGTTCAACGCGGTTAAAAAAAGTAAAACCACACTGCTCAGCGCGGTCAGCAACTACTGCATCTGCACAATACAACATACAGACGATGCTCGGCGCGGCAGCAGCAGCGAGCGAATTGACCTTCATGCTGCGTCTGGCTTCAACGCGAACTAAGCGTCGAAAGCACAGCGCGTAAGAAGCTACCAGCACTCGGCGCACTTTGTACACATCGCAGATCGCTTTCAAGATATGGGCGCCCACGCAGCGTACGCAGCCGCCGCCGGTAGTGGTAGTCCCACTTTGATCTTTGCTGAGCTTAAAGGTCAGATTTGCGGAACCAGGTGTTTTCTGGGTTTGTAACTGGAGTAGTAGAGCTATCGCTCCAATAACGATATATTCAAATGCTTGCTTGGGATGTTTCAAAACTGTGTTTGATCAACACGCATTTACCATCGTACATAAACTTGGCGTATTGTTCTCCTTATGTTCGCAATTAGACCTCAGTTGTAATTATGCCAGTGCAGCAGTATAAGTTTAACACCGCTCGTAAAACACACTAATAACGCTATGGACCACTTGCATACGTAATTTACTGGAAAAGGCGCATTTAACCTACTCATTTGAAACATCCCCTACTCATTACCCCTACCATGCCCCTAGCTTTCCCCAGATATAAACAAGATGCCTTGTTTAGCTCACCGAGGACACCGGAGAAACAAATTACGAATCTCATATGATGCACAAGAAGCACATGGAAAAATAAAGGTTTAGTAATTTGCTGCTGTAATTCCATTTAAAGCAGGAACGTGAATGTTTATCAACGCATCTCACTCAAAATTCTACATATTCTGACAAAATTTCAAGTTCTTATAACATGCAGTTGTTTTATGAGTCTGGAAAACATTTGCATTTGTGGCAGTATGGCACCCTGGAATGCTTGAATGAGTAACTTTGTAGTCTACAAACTCTGTAATGAACCTACACAGAATAAACATTTATCGCTCTTCACTCAGAGCATTGCTTCATACTTCGAAGAAATATAAGCAACGTTCCTCGCATAGTTTGCCGAGGATACCGGGAAAAAACACCTAAATGCCGTGTATAACGCATAAAAATTGCGGGATCGTTGAAGAGAACGAGCACTCGCCAACCGAAAAACAAAAAGAAAAACGAGAATGTTTTTGCCGTTTTTGCACCCAATACGGGTGCCTTGCTTACAATGAACGAAGTACATGACGGTCGTTATTATATACATGCCGAATGACGTAATACGTTTGCGTATAGCTCAGGGGGAGTCCCCGTGTCCGGTGAATCGTGTGTGCCGTAGATTATATGCAAAATGATTCAAGGAACAAGCGGGTTGATAATTTCTTCTCCTTTTCGATAACGAAAGTCGATTTCCAATCAATACCGTGTCCTGTTTTTTCGTGATGCTCTGACAGTGCGTTTGACACAGTGTGCCACTTGGTTACATCATTGCGGCGCTGTTGTAGCCTTCCTTTTAAGTTCCCAGTTTCGCCTATATATTTCGCATTCCGCTTTTTTGCTCCACTGCTGTCGCACGAAAACTTGAGCTGAAGACTTCCTCGACAATGGCTATCCCCACCAGCCTATAACGACAGAAAAAAGGCGTGCTGCTCCTGCCAGAGCAAGGACAACAAGGAAGCGGGCTTCACTTCCTTAGGCACGAGGAGTGAGCGAGTCATATTCAAGGATTTTCAAAGATTATGAAGTGCGAATCTGCCACATCTCTACAAGCAAACTAACGCAGCAACTTGTCAGAGTCAAAGACCGCCTCGAAAAAGAAAATGCCCTGGCATCGTTCTACAAAAATTCGTGCCAAGACTGCCAGGCGTGCTATAAGGCGGAACTGGGAACTTAAAAAGAAAGCTACAACAGCACCGCAATGATGTAGCCAAGTGGCACACTGTGTCAAACACACTGGCGGATCATCACCAAAACACAGTATTGATTGGCAATTGGCTTCCCTCACCGAAAACAAGAAATTAAGTTTTGCTTCAGCTGTGTTTTGTTGGAAAGTACCGGCTTTCAAAAGTGTGTGTGTGTGTGGCGGGGGGGGGGGGGCAAATGGCATACCTTGCCCCCCCCCCCCCCCTGCCCCCTCGGGAGATACGCCTATGTCGACGAAACACCTCGGTTCGATGCCACAACCGCGAAACTTGAGCACAGCACCAAGCGAACGAGCCGCCGTGAACCTGGATGTCGTAGCCACCTTTGTTTAATTGGACAGTGCTGCCAGAACAAGTGACCGATCCTGGGCTTGCCAATAGCATATAAAAGTGTATGTATTAAAGGGTCCCTGAAACGGTACGTTCGGACAAATTTTGTAGACGTGTATAGGGTACATCTACAGTAAAACATTAGCGCCACAATTTAAGTGAAGCGTCTCATATTAAAGGGGTCCTGAACCACACCTCGGGCTTGGTGAAAAAACACAGTCCGCGGTATAGCATACACTGCAGTGATTACTGCGGCGCGTGAAGCTCGCAAGCGGAGCGCGAAGTCACCTTCTTCTCAACGCTCTCTTTCAACATAAGCGTGCTACTGATACAGCCTCGACCGGGTGGCGACTTTACAATTTCTAGTAGGTACAGCGGAGACTTCCGCTTAACACGTGTGGTCATGGCAATCGTGGAGCTCCTAGGTGCCTAGGGACATAATCGCTTAGGGACTTTTGAGGCACTGGTCTCCGCTGAGCGTGGCTCTCTTATCTCCGGGACCGAGCGCAGCGACCTTGCCGAGCGCAGCTCGTATACGTGCGTAGGGAGCGAATCGTTTAGGGCGCGTTGAATGTCTGGCTCTGTCTGGCCCACGCTGGCCGCGCTTTATTATTGTAGCGTTTGTTACAGTGACGGAAATCCTTGCAGTAGTCGTGGTGTGGCATGATGGCTTTTGATCTCGGTGAACTGTGGTGGTGTAAATAAGCGGATACTGCTCGCGTTTGTACCCCGGTGCCGCGGCGGAAACCGCGGTGCCGGGCGCCGACGCGAAGCGGCGCATAAAAAAATGTGCATAAAAAATAGTGCTCCAGTCAGGTAGACTGCTCCCTCCCTGATAGTGAGATTATATTTAGATCACCAAAACAGTGATGCGTTTAGTTAGGAATATCATCGTTTCTCTCTCGCACCCTGTAATTAAATCCGCTTGTTTACACCACCACAGTTCACCGAGATCAAAAGCCGCCATGCCACACCACCACTACTAAAAGGATTTCCGCCACTAGAACAAACGCTACAATAATAAAGCGCGGCCGGCGTGGCCCAGTCACCGTACGACATTCAACGCGCCCTAAACGATTCGCTCCCTACGCACGTAGGAGCTGCGCTCGGCAAGGTCGCTGCGCCCGGTCCCGGAGATAAGAGAGCCACGCTCAGTAACTAGCAGCCGCCACGCGGCCGTGCAGACCAGTGCCTCAAAAGTAGTCCCTAAGAGATTATGTCCCTAAGCTCCTAGGTGCTCCACGATTGCCATGACAACACGGGTTAAGCAGAAGTCACGTGACCCGCAGTGCCACGCCCCCGTTGTACCTACTAGCAATTGGAATGTCGCGACCGGGTGAGGTGGGTCGTCCCCGCAAGAATCAGCAGACGGCGACGAAGGCGGGCATTGTGATGATGAAAATTGGAAAAGACTGTATTCACTTCATTGGTACATGGTTGTGACTCTATCCGAGCCTCGAGCGGTTCTGCCTCACACGGGGACCAGGACGGCCTTAAATCACCCCTCGCGGTCGTGTGATGCAGCCGACGTCTCCTTCGGGGAACTTGTGGAAGTGTCAGTGCCTTTGTCGGGTTGTCAAGTTGACGACCTCTTGCCCCTCGTGTCCTCTCCTTTGGTTGCTCGCCTTTGCGTCTACTCAGGTCGTAGAGTGGTGACGCTTTCTCGCGGATGAAGCTGATTATCTCGTCACGGGAAAAGCGCTCGGGCATGTTTCCCACATTTGATGGGTAGAGTTTCCAGGAAGATCATAACTGCCTCTTGGAGACGACACGGGAACGTACGTGGGTTTGGTTTCCCACAAATGAGATGCAGAGTTCCAAGCCGATCATAACACTAAGCACTCTTTTTTGGACGCTATATTTCGTAATATACCAGATTCCCATACGCGGCTGTTATTGTCCAATGGCTGACATCAATTAATGAAGATGGGTGTTTGGACCAGTGCGCTTCTTTCTACTGTTACTGTCTATTTACTGACGCAGTTTAATAAGCATGCAGAAGTAAGCGAGAACCTGCTTTAGAATTTCGATTCGTGAGCCGACTATCATCTGCTCACGCTCGGCCGCGGCCGCCCGCGTATGAATTAAAATTTGGCCGCCCTGCTTATCGGTGTTGTAGCCGTCGGGTCCCGCTAATTTCGACTAGATTTCAACACTCGACTAGACTCGAACCAAGCAAAACTTACAGTCGGACCACACGCACGCTTGCCAGCGCGCGCTCACTCCTGGCCGCTCCTAGTTAGACGCCATGGCAGACTTGGCGCATCAAAATGTGCAAGTTGCTACTATCCGTCTGTCAAGCTGGTGCAGGACAAAGTCGGTCCGCACCACGTAGCACGGCCAGACTGGAACATATGAGAACGAGCGCGCACTCAAGCCCTGTCGTGCACAAAAGAAACGCTGCGAATACGCTCTACAGTTGCATGTACGCGCGGTCTGCTACCGTAGACACTGCGGTGTGCCGTGACGAGTTCGCTGACTGAGAGCACTGCAGCTCGCTGAGGACAACGGCTATGTTCGGCGCGTCGTAGGCGCCAAAATCAAAAGTAGTGGCGTCTACGTCCAAAATCAAATTCCAACTGCGTGCCACGGTCCCACGGTGACGTTCAGTAGGTGGAGCGTTGTGGGCACGCCACGCCCCGCTCCGCCGTAGCTATATGGTCCCTAGAATACTGGCCATAGTAGCTAGCGCAGAGGGACTTTCAACATCCCGATGGGCATTGAAAATCCCTCGGACGTCCGGATAAGATCCCGACGTCCAAGTCCAAGAGCAGTCGTCCTGGGGACATCCAGTGGATATCATTATCGGACCAATTTCAACATTCATTTCTTCTCCTCCTGCGGACGTCCTTAGGTCATTCGTGCTGGACATTTTGCCAACGGACCGAGCATTTTTAGTCATGAAGGTGCCCTTGTTGAGCATTTCTGAGCTTGGAAACGCCAACGCAGAACCGGCGTAGAGTTCATTCAAGCTATGTGAACCACATCAACGTTTCTCAGCGAAATATCAGCCAGTCGTCAAATATTAACATGCAGCATAAACTACAACAAATTCAAATTCTGCCCACCGTTTTTTTTTTTTTTTTTTTTTTTTTTAGAGCATTCAGGTACTAACGGAGTCAGGTTTATGGACAGTTCTAAGGCACAGCGTGATCGTAAGCTTCTCAAGCTTTTGTGACCTTCTTATCATTTTTGCTTGCAACGCCACAGAAACTTTTCCGTGCTTACAGTGCTCAGTGATCAGAGAATATAAGTAGATACTCTTATATTCTCTGATCTCATTTCACTTGCAGCACTCGGGGGCTGGAAATTGTTGGCTAGTGCTGCAAAAGCTGAATAAATGAATAAAAATATATGTGAAAGTGTTTGTCTGTCCTTTTTTGTGCAAACATAGCTTGCTTTTGGAATCTTTGTTTCATGGGTGTGCAAGTTGTATTTTCATTTGTACAAATCAATACTGCATCATCTTTGCAGCACAGATTCTACAGAGGGCTAATGTTTACACCAACTGTACGAAAACGTACAGGTCCCATAACAGAATGTACAGGTCCCATAGCAAAGTACACAGCTCCCATAAAGATTTCTGCCAGTCCTGTATCAAGGCAATACAGTGTTCTACAAGACAAATAAAATGTCTTATGGGTCCCAATTGAAGCAATAGAAGTAGTGATAAAAACTTGTATTGGACAAATAAAATGCTTTATAGGTCCCAATAGATGTAATAGAATTAGTGACCATGATATAAACTTGTATTGGTATATAGTATTGCTTGGCAAAAAGTCGACCAAGCAGACGTGCCAAACATCGAGAATGAAGGCAGAAAAGGCGTCGTTTTAATAAAGGGTTTATGCGTTCCAAGCTGTTTATTTGTTGTACTTGGAAGATTTAGGTACCTTTTGTTGTTTCACTGCGTAATTTCGTAGAGATCATAGCTGGCCGCCAGCACACCTGTAGTGGTGTGCTGTTGCCTTTCCAGAACGCTCGAAGTTTGGGAGGGTTCACGTAGAAAGCTTCGCTTTAGAATGGACAATAATGCACCTTTGTAGAAGAAACCACTATGGTATACACAGTGCTACCGTCGACACCAATACAGGCTATCAGCTTTATTAGTGTGGCAGGTGTGTCGTTTCATAATCCAATAAAATGAAACCTATAGAAACCAATAAAATATTTCTATTATAATTTTTACTAGGGTACTTCCTGCGTTCGTGAAACATCCGTATATCCGTTGCAGACACACTTTCAAAAATTCTTAAAGGTTGCCTGGGGCAGATATCACAATTCTAGTTCATGAGCTGGTCTACTCGAAGAGGCGGACATTACTTGCACAAGACATTGAACTGCATAATCGAATAATTAACAAAAATTCACTAATTAAGTGTTTAAATAATTACCTGATGGCCAATATTGCAATTTACAAATTGTAGCCGTGGAGTTCGCAAGGCGGATCCACTTGGAACGAATTCTCGGGATGACACCAGTTTCGAGATATTAATTCCCGAACTTTGTGGAGAAATGCATTGGCGTTCCAGTTAGTTTCTTAACAAAACGTCGCTTTATGCATTGAAGCACAAAATTAACTGGAACGCCAATGCATTTCTCCGCAAAGTTCGGGAATTAATATCTCGAAACTGGTGTCATCCAGAAAATTAATTTCAAGTGGATTTGCCTTGCGAACTCCACGGCTACAATTTGTAAATTACAATATGGGCCATCCGGTAATTAGTTGAAAACTTAATTAGCAAATTTTTGTTAATTAGTCGATTATGCATTTCAATTTTTTGCGCAAATAGTGTCCGCCTCTTCCAGTAGATCAGCTGATTAAATATAATTAGGCTATCTGCCACAGGCAACCTCAAATAAATTTTGAAAGTGTTCGCTGAAACACCCTGTATATATATATATATATATATATATATATATATATATATATATATATATATATATATATATATATATATATATAAAGGGAAGGCGCGCGCTATCACGTCACAGCAATAGTCCAACGGAAATACAGGAGAGAGAGAAGCGGCGTTGTTCAAAGGATGGTGGTACTTTTCCAAAAATAGAAGGGCTTTAGGCCGCTCCCGTTGGTGCCTTCGATCACCCGTCTGGCAAAACGCCCAGTCTGCCTGCATTTGCACAAACCACCGGGCGTACAAAAGAACCCAAAGCAAGAAAAAAAGAGCGCGAAGGGCCCCCAATGTAGTTTGCGTCCCCCAACGCTTGGGTGCGGCTTACGTCTCCTAACCTAAAACTCTATACAGGGTGTTTTTTTTTTTAGCTGCACCAAATTTTTTAAATTAGAAAAATGTAAATTTTGGTCACGTTATGTTTACCATTCGAGTGTACGTATGGGCGGCCTCTAGATACAGAGCAATTTCCGCACATACGTGCGTAATTAGCAAAGTTACGCTAATTAACTTTCTAATTATCAACAATAGGTGGCTATAGCAAATGAGTACTTTGGGGCCCGTCCTCGACACTACCTAGCCCAACGATCAAATTTTGAATAGCGGAGTTCACGTGGGAGCTACGCAAACAATTAGTTCCCCTTGGCAGGCAGCTTGAAATTGAAACTGGCCGCAAGAAGAGCGTCTGTGTCGTCGATGTCGCCGCCCCTCAGCCTTTCGTCACGTCTTCGACGTCACCGCTGGTCCGGCCCAACGAGTAGCTTGCGTTATCTCCTTGCTGTTTGCGGCGTTTCAATGCCAGCGGGCCGCCAAATTTACTTCGTCATTCCGTCGGGCGCCACGTTGCGCTGTAGCGAACCCCGCTCCTTGGGCTTTTAGATACTACAGGCACGGCGTCATATTACGTCATATCAGTCTGTAGCGTCGACGGCGAACGCCGCAGATAGCAAGGCGATAACGCAAGCTGCTCGCGGGCCGGACCGGCGCCTACCTCGGAGACGTGACGAAAGGCAGGGGGGCGGCGACATCGACGACAACGACGCTCTTTTTGCGGCCAGTTTCGGTTTCAAGGAGCCTGCCAAGGGGAATTAATTGGTCGCTTAGCTCTCACATGAACTCCGCTATTGAAAATTTGATCGTTGGGATAGGTAGTGTCGAGGACGGGCCCCAAAGTACTCATTTGCTGTAGTCACCTATTGTTGATAATTAGAAAGTTAATTAGCGTAACTTTGCTAATTACGCACGTAAGTGCGGAAATTGCTCTGTATCTAGAGGCCGCCAATCGATGCACTCGAATGGTAAAGATAACGTGAACAAGATATATATTTTTCTAATTTAAAAAATTTGGTGCAGCTATAAAAAAACACCCTGTATACTACTCTATGCGGTAGTAATCCTACGTGGAGTGACGGCCGAAAACGCGTGGATGCTGGTGTCGATCGGATACCGACAGCCCGATGCGCTGCAGCCACTCCGCTCGCAATTAAGTTACCTTGCATAGGGACACGATGTCGCAGCTTGAAATGTCGCCGATAGCTAGATTTGCAACCCACAACGTAACAAGGTCGATCCATGGTGCTCGCGAAAAGAAAGCTCGACACCAACACTGAACACGCAACTCGGAAAGCCTGGAACAGAGTAAACAAATTAAAAGGCCGACAATCTCATGCTCTACCATTAGTAAATATCCAGGGAGATACCCTCGAAGATCGAGCTATCGCGTCAACACGGTGAACATTGTAACATAAGCAGACGACACTTGCTGTGTGCCGGAAGTGCTTGAGTGTAGTGATAAATTGTCGTTGTGTATATTCTCTTCCTGCCACTTTTTTTTTTTTTTTTTTTACAGAACCAAATTAACCGACATTCCAGCAATATAATATATATACGAGCAACATTTGTTCACCATTTTCAAACCTTATTTTACAAATAATTAAATTACACGCTTTACGCGGAGCGCTTAAATGAGACACTTAAAATCAGAAGGACCTGCCCTAACGACTCAGTACGTTTGTTCAAAATCGTCGAAATCGTTTAATGGTATTATGTCACCAGTGATCATGTGCGTGTTCGCGGCCAGCGAACAAGGCAGCGCAAATGTGTTCACTGATGCAAGCCCTTGATATTGGTCATCCAGCCTTACCAGATACGATTGTTCTTGCGGGTTACACAGTATTCAGCCTATCAAAAATTATCCAATAGGCAGCGTAAACTTAAGCTGCCGGCAGCAAATTCCAGACATCGAGATAAAGATCATATAATATACTAGGGGTCGCCTGCCAACCTAGACAACGCAAAGGTATCTTCATTAAGTCTCTGGGATGTCAGCATAAAAAATTCGTACATCCTAAGGATCATCATCATCAGCCCATATTTATGTACACTACAGGACGAAGGCCTTTCCCTGCGATCTCCAATTAGCCCTGTCTTGCGCTAGCTCATTCCAACTTGCGCCTGCAAATTTCCAAACTTCATCACCCCCCCCCCCCCCCCCCCTAGTATACTGCCGTCATCAACTACCCATTCTGCAACGGTCCACCGGGTATCCATCCTACGCATTACATGGCCTGCCCAGCTCCTTTTTTTTTTTTTTTTTTTTTTTCTCTTACCATGGTGTGGCATGTACACAGCTACACAGATGCATTGTTAATGTCAGTTAGACATGCAGGGCATCCTAAGGGGTGCCCTGCACTAATCCTAATTTCTCCTGATCAGGTCCATTTGCCCGTCCCAAGTAGATATTGCGAACATACCAGGTACATAATTGGAGGACAATTTAAAGATGATGTCAGGACGTGTTCCAAGGGAACTACTGTTTGACACTGTAACTAGAGGGCAATTCATTATTTACAAATTGGGTTAATATGTGCATGACGCAGCTTGGATATGCGAACCCATATTGTAGGGCAAGCGTTTTGATATTTGTGCGCTTTCATGTGCTCTGAATCTCAGAAGTTTTCCGTCTTTGTTTCTTGCCACGTTAAAAAGCAGTTCGGTAACAAACGAACTACCTGAGGTGCAGCACCACGTATATGTGCACTTAAAATAGCATAGCCTTCAAGATCTACTTTTGTTGCTTCAAGAGAACCGTTGGTGGAAGGTGCGCTTTGGACACCACGACCAATAATAATAATAATAATAATAATAATAATAATAATAATAATAATAATAATAATAATAATAATAATAATAATAATAATAATAATAATAATAATAATAATAATGTTTATTCACCAAAAAAAATACAGAGCAACACAAACAGGCCGGTCTAAGCCTCAATTGGCTTGTAGGACCGTGCCATGAACATAATACAAACGGTAAATAAAAAGATGTTGATGAGACAGAAAGACAAAGAAAAAAAATGACCAGAAAAAAATAAGATAAATTTGGTTATTCTACGTGAAACAGAAGTTGAAGCAGTGAAAATTTTGATGACAAAGCGTTGTGGAAGTTAGTTTCACCATGACTCCTTCAATAGTTCTTTCAGCATGCTTTTTGAAGTAGCGTTAAAAATTTCATTCGGTAACTTGTTAAAAATATCCGGCACATATGCACAGCGTCTGGCCGCACCATACTTTGTGGATGAACGAGGAAACATATAGCGGACGTGTTTACGAAGTTCCCTTGTGGAGGTATTTTTTTGTTTGAAAGCGGAAGTCCAAAAGTGTTTTATGACAACTGTTTCAACGAGCAAAGAATGAAAATTAGGCAGACCAAGTTCACGGAAGATGTTTGCAGCTGTTACTGTTTGGGAATTGTAGGCAACATTTATAAGAATATTTTTTATAATCCTGTCTACCCTGCATCTCCAACGATCCGAACAGAATCCGAAGACCGTAATACCATATCTCAATACACTATAACCCAATGCATGCACAATCAATTTTTTTACAGAGAGAGGCGCAATAATTTTCATATTAAACATCAGCCAAGCGACTGACCTCAGTTTTGAACAAATGAGTGATAAGTGATGTTGCCATGATAAGTTGCTATCGAAAAATATTCCAAGATATTTAACACAATCTACGTATGGAATAGGAGTACACTTACAAGGAACACAGTTAGACTTATGTAAGTAGAGAGGCAAGTTAATCACAGTAGTCTTAAGTGGAGAGCGAAAACATACCAGTTGTGTTTTTGGGGCATTGACAGCCATTCCATTGTTACTGAACCAAAGCATCGCATTGTACACGTCATTTTGCAACATTTCAGTTGACATTTTGTAAGATAGATGTTTTGCTAGTAACACAGTGTCGTCAGCATACTGGAACACAGAACATTTGGAAATCGCCAAAGGAAAGTCATTAACGAAGATGTTAAACAACAATGGCGATAAAATTGACCCCTGCGGTACACCCGCATTCAGCGACAACTTAGAACTGAAAACGCCCTTATCATCAGTAGCGACCACTTGAAATCGGTTGCTCAAGTAATTTTTGAGAATGTTGTAAAAGGATCCACGAAATCCCAAAAAATACAGTTTACTTAACAAGATTTGGTGGTTCAGGGTGTCAAACGCTTTCGCTACGTCTAAGAAGAGAGCACACGCGAAAAGATTCTGATCGAATGCCGAGAACAGGTCGTCTGCAAATTCTTCAAGCAGTGCCACAGTACCGCGCCCAGAAACAAAACCAAACTGGCGATCGGTCAGGATAGAAAATTTGTTAAGAAAAGAAGACATAGTGTGGAAAAGAAATTTTTCTAAGACCTGAGCAATAACCGGTAAGATAGAAATTGGCCGATAGTTTTCAATCTTATCTTTCTTCCCTGACTTATGTAGTGGTAAAACAACTGCTGTTTTTAGGCATGCCGTAATTTCATCACCTTCCAAAAACCCATTCAGAATATGAAGAATAATATCTGCCAGAACATTGAAATTCCTTCGGATGATGTGTAATGATACTCCATCATATCCAGTGGGCTTGTTAGGACGGAAACTGAAAAGAATTTCTTCCAGATCACACTTCGAAAATTTCGGAAGAAAAGCTGACTCAGATATGGAATGCGTTAACGACCGAGTGTTTGTGGATAAAGAAACAGCGCTTAGGGATGCTTTTACAAAGTGCCTGTTGAAAGCATCAGCCACTGCTGTGGGAGGTTGCTGAAAAGAATCGAAAACAGACCGTTTACTGGAACTCATCCCTCTGAGATGATTTACCAAAGACCAAGTTTTGCTTACATTATTTGAAGATTGATTCATTATTTGAATAATAATTACAAATAATCAATTTGTACATATAATTTTGCTAGGTCTGCGGAAGCCTTTCGTGGGCTTGTATAATAATAATGTTTAAAACAAGAGAGTGTACAAATAAACATTTCTTTTTTTGCAGTGTGCCATTTGCATTTCGTTTTTGGTTATACTCAATGTCGCTCGGGCGAGCATGAAGCTCCCAAATAAACACACCTGGAAGCAACGTCCTGAGAGAATCCTGCTGAGGATGATGCTCGAATATTAGGTTCACGTTAAGTCCAGCAGTAGATGTTATGTTTAAATTTCATCGTGGGAATGGTGCTGTGGACGTCCTTATAGTACGCCCCATGAAAAGCAAGGACGTTCGGATCTTTCTGGGACATGCACGGGATGTTTTGTGTTGTCTGCGAATTTAGGGGGTATCGATCCTTTAGACAGCACCTTACTGGTTGAGTATCAACTAAAGCTTCGGTACTTGAACTTTAGTTTGGTTTGTTTTCAAAAGAAGAAGAAGAAAAAAAAAAACGAAGAGCATGAATACCATTGCTTTACTGCGTTACCTTACGTTCACATCAGACGGCCTGCCCTCCCCGTCCTAAAAAAAAAATAAAAAAAAGAGGAGGGGGGGAGGAGGAAAAAAAGACATGGCGTTTACACGCGCATTTTGGATGCAATAATAATGTGAGCACGTGCAGGAAACACACTTAATGTATAGCTACACTCTAGAAATACACTCTAAAGCTGTAATGTCGCAACAAAATAATATATTTTCAGCCTGTGATTTTTCTAATTTGCATATACGTAGCACGAATTTGATTCGTTATTTATGCTTCCAGTCTTTCTCATGAGCGCATGCCTTTAGCAACAAAACTCAGACGAAAGGACAGCGATCACGAATGTCCTAGAGCGTTTTTTTTTTCCCCTTCCCTCTTTTTTCCCCTTGAAGTTTGATGCTCTGAGCACTTTATAATGAATCGTAGCAACGGCTCATCTTTCAGTCATACCTACTAAAGGTTTACGAGATCGTGACATCGGTGGGCGTGCCAGAGTACAGGAGGAATGGTAACGCGTCCCAAGCGCACAGTCGAACGTCGTCTGCTTGCCGCCGGTGTCACCGCATGTTCAAGAAAATGAAAAGGCGACGGAGGAACGAACGCCACTTACTCCTCACGTGACTGCTACACATATACAATAGGCGCTTAACGATGACTGCAGTGGACACTGTTTTTGCGATATTGAGGCGTATTCAATGCGTATTCACCAGCCGCCCAAGGTTGCCACAGCGTGCGTCAACATAGACAGGCGGATACAGCTATCACGTGATGTTGACGCCACTCGGCTGCTCCTGCTTATATTTCCTGTGACAAAACTCTATGGTTCAAGTAGCGGGCCTGGCGCGACCCGTTTCTTTTCCTTTTTTTTTAAGTCAATGACCAGCGAACAGGGAAAATTACGCGCCATCAACGCTGGTGATGATCTGGGTTTATATCAAGACAGCGACGAGCAAAACCTGCCCGACGTGACGTTTTCAGTCGGGACATCGCTTGCGAGTAACGCATCGCGAACGCGTGAGAGTCAGCCTCTTCTTCGTCGAATGGAGCCTGATCTGGGGACCACAGCAGAGACCTTCCCGGACGACCCGCAGTTCGCTAATGTCGTCCGGGAAGCCATCACAGCGATTGAGTCAGGGATTTATCCAGAGCGAATTTACCAGGGATCAAGTGGAAGCTACTTTGTCAAGAACTGTGAACGAACGGTAAGCCTAAGTTGAACCGCTGCTTTACCTTACGTTAGCAAGCATCTAGCTGTTCCTGAATTATTTGCAGTCGTTAAGCATTAATGCGCGATGGAGCGATGTTAAGCTTGTTTCGCGGAATGTTGACCCGATGAGCAAAAGCTTGCTTTTAACGTTCGACCGCGGGTGATGTCTCGCAATAGGCACCTGTCACACAGCTTGTGCCTGTCGATCGGCACTCTTCTTTAGTATTACCTTGTGTTTCCGTCTTGTCAAGATAAATGCAACCGGTAACAGTTGAATTATTAGGTCTTCTTGTAACGTCGTGTTACGCCTTTAAGGCGTAGGTAAGTTCTTCGGGAGGCAGCAGCAATTTTTGTTTCCCCGTTGCATTGTGCTGCTCAAAATGTTGCGTTGTTTCTTGGAACGAGTCAGCTACACCAACGGTTATCATTACAGAAAATCGCGGTCTACAAACCAAAGGATGAAGAACCGTACGGCAGGTTGAATCCCAAGTGGACGAAATGGATGCACAAGCTTTGTTGCCCGTGCTGCTTTGGAAGGAGTTGTCTGGTGCCGAATCAAGGCTACCTGTCCGAGGCAGGAGCGTCGCTAGTGGATCAAAAATTGCAACTGAACATTGTACCTAAAACTAAGGTGAGTGCACATCCTCGCAGTGAATGACGGCATTGACATACTTATTTGCCTTGTTTTTTTCTCGCACAGGTGGTAAAGTTGGTTAGCGAAACATTCAATTACTCAGCTCTGGACCGTGCCAAGGCCCGGACCAAAAAGAATGTGACGGAACGGTTCCCAAAAGTTGGCCGACATTTTCATCGCATTGGTTTGCCTCACAAGGTTGGTGTGTTTAGCTGAATGTCAAGAGATGGCTGGCTACCTGAGATGCGTTGCTCATAGGTGGGATCCTTCCAACTGTACGTGGAAAGCTACCAAGATGCCGACTACTGGCTGCGGAAGTTTGAATCAGAACCACTCCCCCCTGATCTCCAGCGCATGTTCCAGTTCCAGTTCGAGCGGCTAGTGGTACTGGATTACATTATTCGTAATACAGGTGAGTGGGTGTATTTTATTGCTGTCAGGCCTTTTCTATGTTTCATGGGTCTTTGCTAGTTTCATTTTTCAACCTCTTATTTGAATTGAGTCTTGTGGTTATCAAGTTTTGGATGTCTCTTCTACTCTGACTGGCCTGACAGTCCAGTCAAAGTAGAGTTTCTGATCTGGTGGGCAGACTGACAGTCAAATGTGTTATTTCTGTGTGTGCCTGCCACATTTTTTTGCGCCATGATATGATTATGTGAATTCTAGCCGTAAAGTGTCGTAGAATTTCTGAATGAAAGGGCTAGCAGTGTTTCGTGAAAAAACCTTGAGGAAGCATGAAGGACAATAAGTCTGATGTTCATTTATGGAATACGTAGACACCTCACAATGTGCACGAGAGCCCTTCTGCCATAATTTACTACAGCTTATCAAAGGAAATTTGGAAGTTATACGGGTATCACCTGGTGGGGGGGGGGGTACTTTCGATCATGATCGTGCCCAAATGGGATCGAATTTCTTGGTCGCGATTGGCTCCTTTGTGCAAGCTGAGGGAGGGAGCCAATTGCGGTAGAGAATTTTGATCTGGGATCGGGCTCGATTGAAAGTGGCTGCGTGACACCGATATTACAGAAGCTCACCACCTAGCCAAGCCAGTTTAGATTCCTCAAAGTATGTGATGTGCTTTGGTTCACGGTACTTTATCAGGAAGTTGCTGATACATACCAAAGACAACTATGTATCGTGATATATATCTTTGCTATATATAAAACATGCATGCATGGTACATATCAAATATTGTTCTAGACTATGATTTCTGGCCTTTTTATGTGCCCAGTGACCTCTCCTCTATCTTCTTGACCCTTGCATAGACCTTAGGAGAGGCGAGTCATATTTGCTGCACTTAAACAATGTTCCTCTGGGGAAACGTTTGTAGCCATGGTGACAGCACTTTAATGAAGGCGAAAGGGAGAAAAAAAAGGTTCTGATCCATTGGCTGCACATCAAGGCGATATCTGAGCCATATGTGAATGTTCTGAGATTTGGAGTGTGCTATGTTCTCTACATTTAAAACAACTAGCAGGTACCTTTTAAACGAATACAACAAAAACTTGTTTTTTTTTGTTTTTTTAAGTTTTTTTATTTGTGATTATTACCAAAGTTCACACCACATTGCTTGGCTGGGACATCTTAGGTAGGCGGTTGTGCAGTGACTGTGCGTAGATGGCTGCCAGAAAAATTGAAGTCCACACACTGAGCCTGGGAATGCAGTGTCAATGATGTGTAACATGTTTTGGGAGTGAGGAACACCTAATGATGTCGTACATTGCATACAGGATACAAGTAGGGCACTTATATTAATTGTGCATCGTACATTTCTATACCAAGCTGCTTGAGTCAGTCTGGGATGGACTAAAGCAACCTTTCATACCGTGTGTCCCAGCTAGCGCTAGCCAAGCTGCCCAATGAAAAAAAAAAAATTTTTTTAAACACAGTTGAAGGTACAGACCTACGATGTTCGGTCGTCTGTGTTGCGACAACTGAACATTGTGGGTCTTAAAATCGCATCTTGCACCGTGTTTCCTTAATAATTTTTTCCATTAAACAGCTTGGCTAACGTTAGCTGGGGCACCCTATATTAGCTCATTTTGTTACAAATTTTAAGTCGCCACACATTGCCTTTGAAGGATTTTTGCTAACCAAATTAAATATGAGGCATTCTACTATGGTCACTTATAGCCCAGGGCCGGTATTTTGTAGCGATGCCTTTAATGTCATAATGCCTTTGTGGTCAGAGCGACGGTCCGCTCACGATATCAACGTTGATAACGCGAGTGGACCGTCGCTCTGACCACTGACAAAGCGCGATAAGCACGAAAAGGCATTATTACTTTAAAGGCATCGCTACAAAATAGCGGCCCAGGTGTAAAATTTGGACACGAAACACTATTGCTGCAGTGGTAATGAGTAGGGACATCTTAAACTAGCTGCTGCCTTGTAAACAAATGCAGTGTGGCAAGAGTGGCTGCTAATCTTGCATAAATAGGAGCATGCTTATATATGCTTTATATACTGGATGTTTTCTTGAAATAAACTTCAGTTAATAGTTATCGCTGGGTGTGGTGTCCCCTCCTTTTACTCAGTCCGTGTCTAGTCACGCTGTTGCAACCATGAAGCTATACCAACTCGCCCGGTTTCCTATCCTGATCAATAGGGGTGCAATCCTGCTAGCTCGGTCAAATTTTAAGAGGTGGAGTTTTGCTATTCATGCAGTTCAAAACCATGTTTAGATGTATTACTTGCCTGTTTCATCGAGAACAAATCAGAAATATGCATTAATTATAAAGTACAGACATGTCACTAAAAAAATTATCCTGCAACAGAACAATGGCACCATTGTTAGTAAGAGCAGCACAATATGCCTTTTCATTGTTATAGTGAGAGATAGTGTCACTATTCTGTTGCAGTGAAATTGACATCCGGTATCACTGCAGACCATGTGTGCATTCAGTTAATTCTGGACAAACTTGGCAAGTTTTGCAACTAGGCATGGAATTAAGTTGTGTAGACCACAAAATGCCACCTCATTGTAAAATTTCTTTGAGCGCACAACATTTGGTACACATTCTCGGCGTCTGCAGTGCTTGTGATGCTTGGCCAGAGCATGGTTGCTTTGTCCTTTTGGTCTATCAGCTAGTAAGCCTGCTCCACTCAATAATGACTTCTATATTCAGTGATGGGCTAGCACGTACTTTGAGAAAGGATATCACGGTTGATTGAAATGATGGAGGATATAGCAGGGATGAGCCTCGTGCCTCACCAGGCACTGCAGGTGGCACTCTGTTCTCAGAGTGGTGGCAGTGCGTAGTACCTGATAGCCAGCTGCAGTGTGTAGAACTCCAGAGCATTCAAAACTGCATCTGAAATGTGCTGCACAGCAGGAAAGGGAATACTAAAAGGGGTCACGTGAACAGCCCTTGGCTCCTGTAGGCAGGAGAGGAATGGCTGCTGTGGGTCGCTCAGCCTATATAGATGGGCCAACATTAGTTCATTTCCATGACAGCTTCTTTCAATGTAAGCATCTCTTAAGTTTTGGAGTGCTGGTGCAATGGAGTTTTGCTGGCAGGGGGAATTCGGAGGTTTTCATATTGTGTAACCTAAATTTCCAACTGGACCTGGTGAGGGGGGGCCCTTTAGGTATTGTGAAATGAAAACCTTGAAAAAAAAAATTTAGCATTTTTTTTTATTTGCGAAAGTGATAGCATAAATTAATAAAGCAAAGCTACATGAAAAATTTGTGGGAGAATGTTTATTAAAATATGAATACAATATAAAGTAAGAAAAATTGGCTTCACTGCATGCACATTGTGTTGTGCACAGTCCAACGCTACAGTTGCGTTGCTCCTATGTGAATATGGTGCATATTATAATATTGCAAAATAATAGGAGGGTGGCTGCACACAGGTTATGCCAGTGGCATCTTCAAATACTGACATATGCTGTTCTGATGAATGATCGAGTAGATCACAACCATTGCAGTGACAGACAATCAGAGTCTGGAAGCTCCTTATGTATTGCTGTCAACAAAACAGCAGGTGAGCTTATGGCATCTCCAGAACAGTCTGATCACAAGCACCTTGAATGAGCTGAGCTTCTTGTCCACTCAGGAGAGGTTAGGCAGCGTGTCAGATAGAGGGATATTTAAGATATGAATGCGGGGCTAGTGTGAAGCGTTTTGACCATTTTACTGACCATTTTAAATCTACCTTTAATGGCTGCTATGGTTAACCTTTGCATGTAATAATGTATGGTGATTCCTGCACAAACATGTTTTACAGAGAGGTATGATGATAGAGCAAGATTTCTTTGGAGCCAATTCAGTACTTGCTGCCAGGTATTTACTAGGGCTGGGCGATTGATTGATTAACCTTCCAATTAATTGACTAATGCTTTAATAGTGAAAGTTTTTTATTGTAATTAATCAGTTGTATACTAAGTGTAGGAATAGTCTTACAGTCCTCCATGTTCTTGAGTGCCCTGAAGTAGAAGCAGAGAGAAAAAAATGCTTCCGGTTCTGCATATCATTACCACTTACCTTTACACCCTGCATTTTTTCTGAGCAATGAACCGCTTTTTGATTTTCAAACAATACTGAAATTTTTAGCCGAAACCAACATGTTAAAAGTCATTTGACCCGAATACTTGTAGCACGACCTCCTCTTGGAGGCTGCAGCTACAATACAAGCATATTTGTACGCACGTGCCTACCAGCCCTTGCCCCCAACGGCTCTGTGAGGTACTAGTGCTGCTGTCACCTGCACGTCGCGCTAAGTATTCTTCATCGTAAATATTTTATGATCATAGCGCACATCAAAAATCATTGCGATCTTTTTAGTGTATTTATATTCTAAGTATTTACAGTGATTGACTTTAGGCTCCTTTACAGCCACATTTATCCACCATTCTTAACTCATTTCTTCATTTATTAACAAACCATTCATTGATTACTCATCACTACGTACATGGCGCTCTTTGGCCATATCTGGCCCTTGCGCCAATAAAAACTACACATCAATCAATCAATAATTAATCAGTTGAGTTCACATGGGCAAAAACAGGCAAGTGTCAGCACCAACACCCCCTTTCAAATGCTGTGCAGCAAGGAAGAGAACGACAAACTGAGCTTGCAATATTGCTATTAAAAAAAGGCACCGTCATGCATGTCTGAACAAAATCTGCCCATGTGCACTGCACTTCAAGCCTGTTGGACATGTGAATACCCTTACTGCAGCTGCACTTGTGATTGCATCAGTGCGAGTTTGATATGAATAACCAGTTAATTTTTAGCTCATATAAATGGAAATCCACAAGCCTGATTAAGCTACCAAAAAATTGACTGCAAGGTCCAGGCTGAATATTTAAATTGATGACCAGCCGTAGTAATTATCTGGTTTCCAAATATGAGTTACTACATAGGAAACTGTCTCTTAAGTATGCACCCTGAATAGATGCACTAAAATTGCATGTTCAAGTCCAAGCAGCTGAGCCAGATGGTTGTCAAATGATTTGCGAAATGACAGCCTTAAAGCAGCAAGTTGAGTGTGTCCCAGTTCATAGAGTCACACCCCATTGTGTCAAGATGTTATCTCTCCAAGTGAGGATGCCAAACAAGTTGAGTCACTGGATCCTTTGTTCCTTATCCAGCCTGAGGTCAAAAGTCGATGTGGCCTTAGTGTGTAGCCATTTCCAAGTTGTGTTAAGGCTCTGCACTCTGGCCTGTGAGCTACGAGTTGTCAATCCCTGCTGTAGACAGAAAATTAAGAGTTGCACAGCTGAGTGCATTAATTTGCAATACTTGGGCACCTATGGTTTCACCTCTCACTGCAGTATATATATTGATTAATACCCCTTCATGTCTTCCTCTTTCTATTAAACGACATGTTTAATGTTAAATGAAAACATCTGCAATCAGATAAGTTGGAAAAAATAATTTGTCTATGTTTCAGAATCTATTTTGAAGTCTTCACAGAATAAACTAACACAGTAACAGCAAAAACAATACAACAAATTAAGGCCGTTGAATTTTTAAAAGAGGTCATTAATTTTTTAGAATACAAATCTGCTTGCATTTTACCTGACAAGTGAAAGACAGCACCTCCATGCATTGTTCTCGCTAAGGCATGTCGGCCATGTTATTTATTCTATAGAGAAGGGCTGCATAACTCAACCAGTGAGGATCAAAATTAGCTTCTCTGGGTCCCACGCAGGCCTCACTTTAATGGGAGACATTTTTCACTTGTGGAAAGGCAGTCTGTGTTTGGTCCCATATCTGTTTTTAAGTATGATGAAGACAGAAAACGTTGCTGCTTTTACAGAATGGATGAGATGTCTGCATGTGAGTGCCGAAATTGTGTGTCAGGCTAGCAACATATCAACAAATTGGCCCACCAAGCTTTCCTTGGTCACTTTATTACCAGCTCCGTTAGTGTCAATGAGAAGCAGCATCTTACTTGTATCTGCCTAGGACGTACGAGATGGTGATCATGACATTCGTGCCAATTTTTAGATCTCCCCCCCCCCCCCCCCAAAGAAACAACAACAAAAAACTTAATCCTGATGAGCAAATGTGTGTGAAGGTGTAAGAAAGTAAGGTGAATGCACCAACAGTTGTGTCAGTTTGCAGGCACTGTCGTTTACTGTCATTCAATTGAAACATGCGCAAAGCACGTGTTCGCTTCAGTTGCAGTAGTAGGAATGCTGCTACAATTGCTCCAGTCTGCTACATTTCGTTAAAGCTGCTACATCCATGGTACACATGAGAGAAATTGCTCCAAAGCTGCTCCAGGACAAGCCGTGCCATGCAGTATCCGAGGCCACGGTGAAGAGAAATTGCGGTGAAAGTCGGATGGCGGTCGCCACTACTCTATGCGAAGAGTGCCATCACATCTCCTGCCATTCATAAAGCTAAATGAGCTAAAGAGTCGCTGAGCTAATTCAATCTAGTACGCACTTGCACAGGTTCACAGTCAGCCATTTGGAAACACTATACTCTATATTTGTGGGTTGTGCGTAGTTTAGGATGTTCTGTCGGGCCTGGTAATGCGCGCTTGGCCCATTACTCATTGTTGGCATGTCCTGCATTCGTACTTCGTATTGGCGGTGTGGCCTTGGTGAGAGAGCTTCGTACCTTGCACCGTGTTTTTTAAATCTTTTCGTTGAAGAGCTTGGCGAATGTTAGCTGATTCGCTGAAACGTGTGTGGTAACACACTATGCGCTAACATAGCTAGTGTTTTTTTAGACTATATATAGAGAATTTTTATAAATTGCCTGTGTAAGATAGCACAGTGCTAATCCTTGAACTGGCATGCTTGAAGGTTGGGCATCACTTGCGCAATAAATTGAAATGCAAAATTGACTAATTAACATAAAACTTCTAATTGAGTTTTCAATAAGTCGAACCCAGATATATCAAACTCAAAGGGGATTGCGAAATAGTTCGATCTATCGGTAATTCGATATATAAAATTATAAATAAATAATAATAATTTCATGGGGATTTTACCATGTTCGATATACACAATAATTCATTGTGTGTGCGTTCGATATATCCGGGTTCAACTATAATGACATTATGGCACATATTGCCTTTACAAATTGTAGCCAGTGAGTTGGCAAGGCATATCCAGATAGAACAAATACTAAAGATGGCTCTGGTTTTGAGATATGTGGTGTCAGGTTTGTGGTAAAATGCACTGTTCTTCCAATTGCTTTTTTGTTTTATGCATTGGAGCAAGAAAGTATTGTATTTTCCAGTGTATAAGTCGCATTTTTTTTAATATAATTTTTCATCACTGCATCTTATAGTATTGTGCAACTTATAGTGTGTTCTTTTTTTTTTTTTTTCTGGAAAAACTGCTGTGAAAATCGAATTGGATGCTATGCCCACGAAGCGCGGGGTGACCTCCTCTGGTCGTTGCTACGGGTTGTTTATGCGCTATGGGAGTACTGCGTTCTTCTCGTGATCGAGTTGCTGAGTGCCGTGCAAGCGACAGCAGGCCGACCACGAGTTTACCGACTCCGAAGTCGTCTCATCTGCAAATCGTTTTCAAGATACGGCAGTGTGGCATTGGAGGGCAATATAAGATCAGCTCATTGCAGTGAGCGCGTTTCATTACCAAAAAATCGGGCCAAATTGTTCACAGCAAAACGCCGACGCGTACATTTCAGTGCACGCCGTCGACCGCCTATCCACACTAATGCGGGGACGGGGCTGCCACCTATAGTTCGATCTCGCGGCGAATAGGAATGGCACCGACACGCTTGCGCAGTGATCCACAATCACGAAGTGAAACGTCACTATCTTTTTTTACCTCACTCACTGAATGAACAGGCACGTCTTATACACCGATGCGACTTATATACTTTTTTTTTTTTTTTTTCGGAAAAACTGTCGTTTTGAGGGGGGTGAAACTTATACAAAGGTGCGACTTATAGACCGGTAAATACAGTAACTCGGCCGCCAATGTATTTCATCACAAACTTCAGGAATGTTGTGCCATCCTGAGAATTTGTTTCAAGTAGATTCACTTTATGAACTCACCAGTTGGAGTTTGTAAATTGCAACTTGTGTGTGTAGTGAAGTTATTAGCTGAAAACTGATAGTGCAATTTTGTTAGTCACTTATGCATTTCTATTTCTTGAGCAAGTGATGTCCGCCTCTTCAAACAATCCAGCTCGAGGGCTAGAATTGTGCTTTCTGTGGCAGACGATTTCAAAAAAAAAAAATTCTGTATGGTTTAAAAAAAATACACCGATACTTGATGTAATGTCAAAACATTACAAGGGAATGGTAACTTTATGCCTAGTGAGTCTCCCGGGTCGATGGGTTATGAGTCCCAGGTTAAAGGGACTGACAACCAATTTTCATGGTACCCAATTTTTTTAGTTCAGTGGAAAGCTTACCGGTCTGACTGTCTAATCATTAAGTGGTAACTTGGAAAACGCCCTGGAACATTTATCCAAATTTTTCGATCTGCAGTGAGGATGTAGTCATTCACTGCAGATCGAAACATGCTGAAAACGGTGATAGGTGAGCATGATAGCGATTATTCACTGGCATTAGTGGGAGGCAGACAAGTGTAGCCGTAGCTGTGAGAAAGTATTATTTTGTTTATCCAGTCAATGTTCCTGTGATTCATGTTTTCCGAAGTGTTAAAGTATTTCTGCGATAATAGCAACATGCTTTCGTGGTTTCTTGTCCAACTGCTTTTGTATTTAAGCACTCAAAACGAAACCAATCGGATGGATAACAAAACGACGTTTTTACACGTGATACGCTGTTCAGCATGTTGCTGTAACCATACATGCACATTTATTTTCCGAATCGTAGAATAAAGCGGAACTGGTCTAATAATATACCAACTCAATTTTAAGCAGTTATTATGCTGTACTTGATAACAGTTGACTTATGTACAGTAATCTCATAGACTACATCCGAAGTACCAAGATTTCACCTCCAGGCCTCGCCACTTACTGGTTTTTGAGACTTTCTTTGCCATTTAAAATTACAGTTCCTACTTAAATCGCGAACAGCGTGCTAGATTATATCACTATAAATCATGGTCATTCCATTTCCATCGTCTCGCAACACATTCTGGTCAGTTGTCAGTCCCTTTAATGTATAGATTTTAACCATTTTGTACAGCTGGGGAAAGTATCTCTCAGAAATCCTAACTTCCCGATTTTCACACGCATAAACTGCCATTGGTATGGCCATGTACAAAGAAAGCCGGTGGGAGTGTAACCATAGAGGTTTTTCACAATAATTGTAAGAAAGTTTGTGTGTTGCTCAACACATTCGATATTACTTATCACGAAGTCATAATGCAATTGTAGCGCTGCCACTTTGTGGGGTCTCACATGTGATAGATGACCTCCAAGATCCTCAGCACCACGCACTGTCAAGTGGAGGGCATGCCCTTTCTCCATCGCTAATTGCGCATTTCTTTGTACCATCTCGGTAAACGCCTCTAGCATTGAGACACCTCGTTAGAATTGGGCTTAGCACCTTCTGTGCTATTAAACTTGCTGCTGGCTGCATCGAGTATGGCTTGATGCACTTTAATGGCATTGTTCACCTGCTTTGTTACTTGTGACAATTACTTATCTGTGGTGGTAGTGCACAGGAAACATTTAGTAAAAGTAATCGGGCTGTTTAGATGAGCAGTGCTGAGTTCGTATATTTACTTGCTTGCTTTTTGAACCCCAACTGCCTCGGTAGCTTAGTGGCTATGGCGTTGTGCTTCTAAGTTCGAGGTCACAGGTTTGATCCCAGTTGCGCTGGATGCAATCCGATGGGCGGTGGAATGCAAAAATGCTTGTGTACTTATATTTATACTGGGGAAGCTGCAGGGCTCCTTAGCCAATAGGAAAACTGAATGTCCCTCGAGATGTGTTCATCCGCACCGCACCGTCTGCTCAGCGTCTGCTTGCCATCCTTTCGGTACATCCTCCACTGTTTGTGGGATGACGCAACAAATATTTCTGTGTTGTAACTATAGGCTGCGTTTCCATGAATGCGACAGCGGGGCTTCACTTCATCGATACGCTTTCTATGCAGCCTCTTTAGCCTGTTTTAGTAAGAGTGAACGCCCTGGTAAATGTTCACACACGCTGCATCGTCTGCTTGGTGTCTATTTGGCGCTTGCTCACGTACTGTACTAGAGCGGAGTAGTAAATCAATTATGGTAGTGAACAATTCGTAGCATTCCACATCGTCAACGCATCATCAGCGCTAATGCTGTGGCGCCATCTGCTAAATGGAGATCAAACCACTTTTAATAAAAAAATGAGTAACAGCGCTGAACTCTGTCACGTCCCGTTGTTCAGTGCTGTTACTCGTTTTCTTCAGACGTGTACCAGCCAGCCCAAGTTAGCATGCTATTGCTCTTCTACTGCTCAGCGCTGCCTCTGTAGTCTTAGCAGCGTCAAAACAAACAGCTGATCTCAATAATGACAAAACATACCTAATGCTTTGTCCTCAGCATGAGATGAGAGTAAGCGATGATGGATTTAAACATTTTTTTTTTTGTTGCTGTCAGGGCAGAGAGCCAGTAACAAGCATGAATATGTGCAAGTTAAAAAAAGCCAAGTGGTCAAAATTAATCTGGATCCCCCCATGGTGGCGTGCTTCATAATTGTATTGTGGTTTTGGCATGTAAAACACCAGAATTTAATTTTTGTGTAGCGAAGAATACGAACGTCATAGCGGGTCACTCTCTCCAGCCCTTTCTAGTGGGTCGATCCCTCCTGCGCTTTCCTTGAGAAACGCAGCTCGTGCTGAGAGCTCAGACCTTCAAACAACGGACAGCCCAAACGGCTGGTGTCTAATAAACGCCTTTACAATTGTACTTTTTTTTAACCCCTCTTCCCTTCCCCCCATCAGACACACCTTTAAGAATAGCTTCATTATGAACTCTGATGTTGCTTCCTCTTCTCCAATGTACAGGCTATGTGGATCACCGTAATAAGTCTCCAGCTATGCAAGCTGAAAAAAAATTTAAAGTGCTCAGTTTTAACATTAGCATACACAATAAGTCTGGATATCAAATGAAGGATCACCGTAATTAGTGTGGATTAATAATTAGTCCTGTTCATTAAGCTTACTGATTAACTCAAATTTTTTTTTTAGAAACAGACATATATTTCCTCAACAAAGTTTAGTTTTGTATACACTTCAAAGCCTTTGTTTTTATCTCATTGCTTTGGCTTGGGAAATAACAGGTCATATGAGCTGCTGCTTTGTTATTCTACTTGATGAGACATGTAAAGTGAATCTTGTTTCACGCAGATCGGGGAAATGACAACTGGCTTATCAAGTGCACCCGGCCCGACAAGGAACCTCAGGTGAGTGATGCCTTGCCCCAGGGCAAGTGCCGAGCAGTGCAAACGTGCTAAGGCCAGAGAGCAAAGATGTAAATGTTTGTGCTGCTCGCGGACCCAGGAAACAGGCACTGAAGGAGCTGAGGTATGCGCTGCTGGGCACTCTCTTTTGTCTGTGCTTTGTAGCAGCTACATATTCTCAAGGCTGACGACATGTTATGTGCAGAGTTGGAGCCCACGGACACCAGAGATCAAGATCGCTGCCATCGACAATGGTCTGGCCTTCCCATTCAAGCATCCAGACTCGTGGAGAGCATGTAAGATGCCACTGGTATTCTGAGCATAACTAGAGCACTTTTTGAACATGGTGAATAAACGTGCCTAGTTTCTATACACAGCTGTCATGGGCTGCTAAGCCAAATATCAAGGGGACACTAAAGGCAAATATTAAGATAAGCTAAAGTGATAGATTACTGCTCGACAACATCCAAGGCATCAATATTATCGCGAACAGAGCTTTAGTAGTTGAAAATTGAGATAAATGTAGGACCCGATTTGAGACTACACTGGGACATCCACATACTAGCATGATGACGTAGGAACTCATTATAATTCTGTCACTAGTACTAACCACTCATAATGGAAAGATCATTACGTTGCATTATATAACGGAAGAAAATGCTACTTGTCTACTTCTATTCCATTCTGAGAAAAATAACTTTTTGACGTTATCCTTGACAACGACAGGGGCGGTCAAAAGGTTTAGTTTTTGCTCAACTCTGCGCCACCCATGTTTTCGCATTTCAGTAGTTACACAAACCGCAAATGGCAGAGAACGAGGTCCATTGCAACGAGGGACGAAGACCACGTTTACCATTCAGTGTGCGCTTTCTAGCACTGTAGGCTCTGTCTTGCCTCGATATTTGGGCGCGCTTGTGCATTTTGTGCAAGAAACTGCAGCATTGTTTTACACGCGGCAGTAAAGGGCGGTGATGGCGTATGCAGCATCACAACTCCCTTCTCTTTAACTAAGTCATTTCTTTGCACAAAACAAGCACTGTGAATTTTCTGGAATGGTATTTTAACAGTCCTTGTTGACTTAATATTTTTGCCTTTTGATATGCTGTACTTGGAGAAGGAAGCCTACAATTTCTCTCAAAAACCACCCTTGCCCTTTCTTTCAACTCTTTAATATCCCAACCATTGCATGCGGACTACTAATCAGTGCCTCTAGCAACAGCAAAAATATCCAACAATGTTATTACTAATTGGTAACGAAAAATGAATGTGCATCTCAGAAAGTGCAATAATAGTTATGAATAATGGCTTGAGGTCTCGCTATCTCTTGCTGAGCAAATTATGCTGTCATCACGTAGGTTTTCCCTCTTTGTCTGTCTTACACATTTGCATGCTCCAGTGCCTTTTGCACCTGTGAATTCCGTGCATTACCTGTGTCCTTACGAAGGCTGACATAGTGTCATTCTCAATTTTTATTTTTGGACGTGTTTTAGCAAAGCTACTACATTTATTGGATGCTTTATTGAAGTGGTCTAGAAGGTTCAGAAGATCTGACTGAACAAAACGGTAGAATCGTGTCACTGATGAGGCAGTGGTGCTCCTCCTGGCATTTGGGGAACAAATTTACGGTGCCTGCATCAAAGCTCATTATTGCGGTGATGTCTAGCATTCGGTGGAACATTGCAGTTGTCAACTCTGCTGCAGTGCAGCTTGCTAAAAATGACAAAAGGTAAGGTTGCAAAGATGTGGCAAGGTCACCATTTGATTGCCAGCAATTCTGCCCATACATGGCACATTGAAATTTTGGGGTCAAGGTTTTACTTGACGATTGTGATGTGGTAATGTTCGATGGTGACTTTTGTAACTGGGGTGTTGCCTCAGTTCAAGAGGGAAATCAAAGCCGAAAATAGAATCTAAGGGTACACATCTATTGACAGGGAAAAAAACAACCACTTGCACTCATGGGAAACTTACCTAACATTACTTAAGCACAAAAACCAAGAAAAATATACAGATAGCACGGTGCGTTAGAATAATTAAGTCTTTCAATCCAATTCAGTTCTCTAGGATTAACTGTTCATGCAACTCTAACCATACAAAATGAGCTGTAAAATAGTCACTGAATCCTAGTTGATGACGGCATTTGTCTGCAGGGTCCGAAACCAGTTTGGTGACTTGATCGACAGACTAGTAGAACTCTAGTTGCTATGTCATGTCACCAACAGGCCAAACATGCTCAGGAACTACATGGTCATTGCGCTGCCATAGACAGTGGTTGCTGCCGGGAATTGCCAGGCTATCGCGGTAGCGTCGAGGCGGCTGAGTGAAAGTGTTGCGTGTCAGGGTCTCGACGCGCCCTTCTAGCACGCTCCTCAATGCCTCAGCTGCCTTGCCCTCTAGCTGCCATCAAAAGATGTCGTTGGGACACGCCGGGTCATCGAGGCCTGCAAGGCCTTCATCCAGCCACCGTGTGGCTGGATGAAGGCCTTGCACCCTGGGGTGTCTCTCTGGCCCTACTAGCACACACTTTTGCGCCCCAAGCCGTCTTCTCCTGATCCCAACCACCGATGTGTCTCCTCTTATTTCTTCCTTCTTAAACAGCCAGTGTGGTCTCATCTGATTGGCTCTTCATTTAACATCGTGGCAATTTGGGCCTGTTGGTATGCCATAGTAAAGGTTTTGAATAAGGCAATTGCATCAGAAGAATGCAGGAAAGACAGATTGCTAACTTTCAACAACCTTTATTCGGCAGAACAGTGGCTAATATACACTTCAACGACAGCACGTGACAGCAACTATATCACTTGTTAAGGAAGTTGATGTCTTTATCAGCAGGCTCTTCGTTTAGTTTACTGTTGACGCAGAAAACCAGCTCACATTCTGGGTGTTATCATCTTCGTCATCTTCTGCTAATCACATGCAGACGCTGAATTCTTAATTGATATTGCAAGGTCCCTTTAATTTTGTTTGCTCATTCAGCACAAAAAACAGCATATAAACTGTCTCACCTTCTTTTGGAGACAAATGAAGATTGGTTTTGCAGCACAATTGTGATGAACAGAGAAATAATAAGACAGGCAAGTGTGTCAGACTCATCCATTTTGCTCATGCTCTCATTTCATCCCCTTGAGCAGCAGCTTCTCCGATGCATAACACATCCGTGAAGGCTGGCCTCTCTCACAGATTCCTGTTTTCTTCTACATAGGTAACATGTAATGTATTGTGATTTTTGTTATGAACCTCAGTGGAGTACAAGCTCTTAAGAAGTTTTGTGTGCTTGAGAGTATTCTTCAATCAACATCAGTGCTCTTTATTTCAGTTGTAACATGTGCCAGTCGTTGTTCACTTAAGAAGGCTAAATTGGTTTGTGACTGGAGCCATTGTTTATTAGAAATTATTAACGGATTACTGAATCACACGAAATCACCATGCACACAATGCATAATGAAGATGACGTGTAGCAATAAAGGGAGCAGTAAAATGTTTTAGGAGTGCACTGTGATTTTTCGTTTTGGCACTGTAAGTCAAGAATTGCTAGGGCTTGATATTGTATTATGAACAACTGCATAAGCGTTTCGCTGTGCCAGGATTTTTACATCAGTGAAGACAAGAAATACTGCACTTTCCTTTTCCCTGGGCTCCTTCCGGGGGCATAATATTTTGTGGCTGTGCGCCTGCTGTTAAAACGTGATACAGGAACAAAATGGCATGCTAGCAGCACAGCTGCATATACACAAACGGCCTTTTTGAATGCAAGCTAGGCTGCCAAAAGCTCATGGCCAAAAGGGTGCTGCCACATGGCATGCAACTTTATCGAGACAAAAGCAATTGGCACCCGGTTGTTAGCAATGTTTCACTGAAGGGTGGCACCCACAGCTTGTCTGGACCGTGAAAGGCGTCATTTGGTAGAGGCAGGCGAAGCGAGGTAGTAGCAGCGAGTTGGGCCTCAACTGTTTAGAAAGCCTGGTCTGGCACAAGCATCTCAAGGAATGCTTGAAGAATTGCTTTTGATGATTGACAGAAGTGCTTCCAAGGGTTCAAGAATAGATAAACAGTCCACAGTGAAGTGGCTTATAATTTATCAGCCCAAGGCATTTTCAGAGTGCCCTGACAACACATGGGGCATGGAAATACAAATCGCTGAAACTTTCTGAGGGCATTGGGTGGATGCTGGATATAGGAGATAGCACCCACACTGAATTCACACTTAGCAGCCTTGATGACCAAGCCAAAATTGAACTAAGTAAAAAGCTGATGCAAATGTTTTTTGTATTTCAATGTTCTTTCTGGCAACAAGGAGGTCATTGATATAAACAACGCACAGAGGCAGCTTGTGCGTCACTCTATCGATAATTCGTTAAGATGTTTGTGCAGCATTTCTTAAGCTAAATGTCAAATAGTCGGCAAGGTGTGGCTGTCTTTGGGATGGGTGGCAAAATTTTGCTTGTGGAATCAAAGTTCTGTGATGTCCATGTCTTGTGATGATTGCATGGCATTAACAGTAGGATTCGTAAATTCCATTGTGCAGTCAGCCAACATCACAAGTTCTGAGAGCAGAAGCTGATGTGCAGCGGTGAGGGTCATGCATATATGGAAGCATCAAGAGTTTGCAGTGTCTAAGGCCTTGTCACTAAGCAGGTGTTGAAGATGTCTGAGGAATAGCATTGGGCAACGATCAAAGTTCCTCTTGAGCGAGTGGCTGCTTGTCACTGCTCGGAAGCTTCAAGATGAGTGAGAGTGGCAAAAGCTTTCTTAAGGATTGCATACAGTGTATCAGTTGCGGCCACCAGGAGAATGTTTTGCACCTCAGTCACTTGTGAAAGAAGAGCATCAAGCACTAGCTCAGACAAGCGTCACTCCAGAGTGATGTGGTATAGGCAAAACTGTTCTCCACTTGGACGGACTGCAGGATGGGGTCTTTGGCCCAGAACTTGCGTATAGTGCAATGCTGATGCTGTGACACCAGGTGAGGCAGGCACTGCAGGGGCTGGTGGGGCTTGTTCACGACCATGGCACAAGGGGCCCATAAGTATTTAGTCTTACTCAGAAAAAATTTAGCTAGAAAGCTGTAACTGCCACACTATTTACTTATTTCCTCACGATGTCGGTGCTCTTGTGACACCTGTCCTCCAGCTTCTTAAGTCCCTGCAAATCAAATTCTTCTGTCTGCTGGTGTAACCACTAACTTGCAGCATTGGTTGCCTCCACTTATTCCCAAATCGTTGTTTGTCTAGGTTTAAATATATAGACAGGGTTTCCCAACTATAATGCACCAAGATTTAAAAATATGCAAATGCCACGTAGCTGGACAGAACCAAGGTAATACTGTTTGCCGTCGCTTGGAGGTACTCAGATTATTTTTTGCATTCCGCCTAATTACATAATTATTCTTAATTAATAAACTTATCAAATATTATAATTAGATGAAAAGTGTCAATGAGAAAATTGTAGAGCAACATGAAAAGCTCCCGATACAGCTTTGTGTTGCTCCATACGCAATACATAAGTGTTTTTCCGAGCATGAAAGAAGCCCGCGAATACACGCAAAATTGCCGCGTGACTGGCCACTCGAGGCACTTTACGTGTATTCGCAGGCTGATTTCACGCTCGGAAAAACACTTTTATGTAGCATGTATTGAGGAAGGTCAGTATTGCCATTGTTTCACTTGCAGAGTATGACAAGGCATTGTCATGCAACAGGATGACACATTTAAAGAGCCTTTCCTCCATGTTTTTTCTTGGTTTTGCCTCAGCTTTGTCAATAAAGCACAGTAATGTTCTGCATTAATGGTTGAACCCTGCCAGAGGTAGTCCATCAGCAGAAATACCTTCTTACTCAAATAAAAAAAAATCTTGTTGCATTTGCTTCTGTATCAAACTTTGCACATGGAACTGCACTTTGCGTGCAGCAAAGCGAATTCAAGTCATTGTGGATAATGGCGCCAACTCTCTCACATGGTATTCCCAGATATGTAGCGATACTTTTGCCTTATTTCTCAGTCGTCGTCCATGAGCATTTCATAGATGGAGCATTTCACATTTGCAGGCACAGAGACAGAAACAGGCCTTCCACGGGGTTTCTCACTTTCAACACCGAAATGAGCAGTTTTAAGATCGTCAACTTACGTTAAACGGTAGCTTATAAAGGGCTACTGTCACACACAGTTTGTGACATTTCATTATGGATCTGCTTCACATGTTTCTCTTGGAGAAATGGTAGCTTGTTTATTGTCCTATGCTCTTGCATACTTCACCTTTCCTGAGAGTGCCGCCGTGTTTGCTTTGGACTTTAGAAAAGATAGATAAGCTGAAAACATAGGTAGCTGATTTTTGCACCATTGAGTATAGACATATTGGCTTATGCACCCTCCGATTTAAAGCTACCTATCTACAGCTAGATACAGCTACCTAAGCGGGGGGGGTTAAATGGTCGACTAGCATGCATTTTCTTATGGTTAATAAGTTGTAGGGTTAATGTGTCCAAAATGCAAAATTGTTTAATGTAAATGATCCTACTGAAAAAGAACAACAACGCAAAGCACATTTGCCTGTGTAAAACCCCTCACCACCACGGTCATTAAACGTCCATTCCCTCATAAATTTCTGGAGAGAACCCTGGCTTGTGTTATATTGTTTTTGTGTCATTTACTTACCCAAAATGCTCTGCTGTAAAAGCTGAGATGTTTGCTACAAAGACATTTTTTTCTGCTGCAAGAGCTGCTACTAGAAGCCTTACCCGCCATTGTTGCTTAGTGGTTATGGTGTTGGGCTGCTAAGCACGAGGTCATGGGATCAAATCGCGACCACGGCAGCCGCATTTCGATGGGGGTGAAATGCAGGAAACACCCGTGTACTTAGATTTAGGTGCACGTTAAAGAACCCCAGGTGGTCCAAATTTCCGGAGTCTCCCACTATAGTGGTTTTGCCACGTAAAACCCCATAATTTTTTTACAAGAAGCCTTTTGGTTGTTCCACCACTGCTGGAACACAATCGACACTGCAGGAGCAAAGAGGCTGTTGTACATGCATGCTAAATTGGCCCCAAGTTGCCCAGTATCCTGTAGTTCCAGTCCACTGGTCTGCTGATTTTGGTAGAGCACTCTCAGCTTCCCCGCTAAATGATCCCAGTTCAACAGACACTCTCACTTCAACATTGAAACATGTGGCCAGCACCCCGGAACCCTAGTGCAAAAAGAAAGTAAACTTCAACAAACAACGTCTACTTATCCCCCAAGAGATGGCGCATCATGTATACAAAGAATGCGCAGGAATCGCAGTGAGAAAAACTGCGAAATTTAACCCCCGAACACCCTTGTCGGACGGTGCCCGACAGCGGACCGCTAAGGCCGTGTTCCGTTGTCAGGCCGGGCCTGACAACGGACCGCAAAGGGTTAATATACGCACACTTCAGGTTATGGCTTGCAGGTTGTTGTAGATAAGAGTGTACATAAGTGGATGGTAATGTCATGGTGCTACTAAGACTGAACTGTCTACTGCAGATCCTTACCATTGGGCGTGGCTGCCTATGGCCAAGGTGCCTTTTTCTGCAGAGACACGTGACCTAGTTCTACCGCAGCTTTCCGACATGAACTTTGTGCAAGAGATGTGCGACGAGCTCCATGCTCTTTTCAAGGCAAGTTTTTGCATTTTAGGGTCTACTTAAATGTAACATCTAGAAAGATGGGCAAAAAAAAATTCTGCACATGTTCAGTCATGTAGTCAGTAGTGTTCTTTGTTCTTTCTTATAATTTGATAAAATCATTATTAGTGTGTGCAAGTTGTGGACAGCATTCTAAGATATAGCCTGTAGGGCACTTCCTGATTCTTTTTTATTTTTATGCTTGCTATGGGGGCAGGCATATGTCTGTTTACTTATACGCTTTGTCACTGGTCATGTTTTCATGAACTCTTTTTGTTGTGATGATCACATCATAAAAAATAAGAGGCCTATACCAAGTAGTCGCTGGTATCTCCTTCGGTAATGGAGTTCAGGCATGAAAATTTTGTGTATTGATTTTTGCTTATTAAGTAGCTGTTGGTTCCCTAATTATGTTATGAAGGTTAAATTTTCAAGAGCACAAGCAATAAATAACTCAATACATTACCTTTTAATGTGACCAGTTCAAAATGTGTGCCAAGTGAAGTGTGGGTTTGGGCATGAAGCAGGAGGCTGGTTGCATCTTGAAAATTGCCAGTGATGATGATGTATATTTATTTTGATGGTGCAAGGGCCATTTATGGCCAAAGAGTGCCTAGACAGTGTTTTAAGGCTTGTCATTGGTAATATGTACGTGAAATTTTAATGGTGATATCACTGATATATAATGTTGTTGTAAATGGGCCTAAAATCAGTCGCTGTATAAGTGGGTAAAATACGTATGTATTAAAAATATGTGCAATGGCATTAGTGAGGTGTGCTGTTAACGTAAAAGGTAACTTGCATAAGAATCGGCAACCAAAAATGCGGCAATGGTGGTAGTTTGCAAGCAGCACTACTGTATTGCCTCGCTGTGGCCCTTGAACACAAGGGCCTGGAGGCATGTGCTGTGCTCAAGCTGGTGTTGCAGAAAAAACCTGCAATGCTACGAAACATAGTTGAGAAATTTTCAAACCGATTTGTTGTTAAATAGCAGCTGACAGGAAAATTGCCAATGGTGGCTACACACCAGTCAGCCCGGTTCAATGATTGAAGGCCACACATTGACTGTCACTGAATATGGCCTTGAACTGCCAAGCTGGCCCTTCCATTTATTCTGTACTTGACAGAGATTAAGCTCGGTGCTCTGCTGTTACTTCTTCGGGAATGCAGGGGGTAGACTGCCTGAGTGCTCAGTGCATTCAGCCTGGTAGCATGGTCATTGTGTGTAGGTGTGCATGTGATTGGTTTGGGGCACCACATGACCACCATTTCTGTGTTCTGTGCTGTAACCAGCCTCCTGTTTCGCATCCGAAACTGTACTGCACTTGGTGCACGTATTAAACTGATCACATCAAAGGCAGTGTAATGATTTGTTGCTGCAATTGCTGGGAATTCAGGCCTCATACTGGTAATTATTGGGGCAACAGCAATTCATGAAAGAAAAAAAATTGTCAGTACTCCTTTAGAGTATGATGCCACTCTGCAGACAAAACCTTTATAGTGGTAAATGAAATTTTCATTGCTATTGTCCTTTGTTAGGAAGCCACTATTGTCTACATGCTTAAAAAATAATTTTTTATAACTTCATATTTTTCTTTAAAAAGTGTTAAATCTGCCTCTCACGTTAACACTCGTAGCTCGCTAACAAATTGATATATTGCATAATGCTTTGACATTAATGTAGGTCTCCCACTGTGGTGTGCAATGAAAATAAACTAAAATAAAAAGCGTCTGGGTATGTCCAGAGTAGGACAGTCAGAGGGACCGACTGTTATGTGGTAATTTTTATATGGCATAACAAACTTTTATATGACATAACAACTCTCCACACATTGGAACCGAGCTTGCTTTTTCAGTGCACACCTTTGTTCCAGTAGGAAAAAAACCTTAACTGAGACGTGGTGCAAAATGCGGCTTACACGTTTGCACAATGTACCGACTTTAAGATAATAAAAAATAAAATTTCCTATATATTCATACTTTTTATACCTACTTTACAGAACTTTGTTAACGGAGATAAAATAAACTCAATTGTCTGCGGAAGCTCATAACACAAGCAAAAAGTGCCAAACAGTTTTCAATCAAGAGGCTAAAAAATGGGCCTTTGCAATTTTTTGTGCATGTCTACCGCGAGTTTCTTTTGAGATTTTTTTCTTTGCAGACTTTTGTACATGCTAAATGCGCCAGCTGCATGTATTTAGTCTCTTTCACATACCGTTATTTTTTATTTTTGTGGAAAAATTTTATAAAATGCATAACATTGAAAATTTGACAGTTTATGTGCACAAATAAATTGTCACGTATCTGAGAAATAAGCATATGTGCAAAAAAGACAAGAAGGACGGCAACAGACACCACAGAGCACCACAACCAACAGGTTTTATGGTTGCTTGATCAGCACCAATATCTGATCAGCGCCTTTTGCCTCGTTGACTCTGGTAGGAAGGTGTCTCTATTGTAATTTTGTGTTTTTTTTTCTTTGTTTCCTGCCAAAATAAAGATCATTATTAGTATATACAAAAAATCATAAGGGAAACACGAACGCACAAAAACCCAGATAGGACAATTTCTTTCGCATTGCATTACGCATGAGCATCATTTCCTAGTTGTATGAAACTACGGAAGTATCACTGACGCACCTGCTTCCTTGATAAAGTAGGCTTCTAGCAATTATCTGTCCATGGCATTCCTGCTTTTTCCTAGTAGATTTGTCTCTTAGCTTTGGTTCACAGTGCACTGGCGGATGCAATCTTCGCTGGTTTTTTATTGACCTTTCATGTTCAGCAGCTTTTTCATTCATGTGTCGCCCCATTTGCCCTACATACACTTTACCACATGTCAGCGGGATTTGAAAAACCACCCCGACACGAAATTTTACGTATGGCTTCATGTGTTTCACGCTGCAGCCTTCTTGTCCTGTGCACATAAGCACAGTCGAACCAAATTCCATGGGGCAGAAAAAAATGAGGGGGATGCCATATCGGTTTGCAGCCTTCAAATTGTGTGACACTCTGTGCATGTACGTTTAGATGACAGGTCCTGTGCCTTACCCTTCAATGTTTATTTCTGCGGATCACCAACTAGCCCAACACCGTGTCGTTTTGGATCAGTTATCTGTTATATGGAAAAACATGTTGCATTATTTTGCTGAGTACAAAAGAAATCAATGAATAGTGGTGTGCAGGCTGCGGTGTCCGGTGCGCTGTGGCCTGCTTTCTGGAATGTGGAGCCGAGCAAGCGTCATGTTTAATGATGGCCTCCATTAATGCCATGAACAAATAATAAACCTTACGGGCTACTGAGCAAACACAATTTTTTTAAAGATAAATAAAGACTAGCTCTAATTTTGGTGGCAGTGCCAATCTGCGGCTGAACACGATGGCGCTGGTTCAACTCCCTGCCACGGGGGCCCATAATATAACATAGACAACCACAGACACTCCAGTACTACTTATATTTCAGCACGGACCTGCAAATCACACAGTGATGAGTCTTGTCCGCTGCTGTGGTAGTGGTCTTTCTGTGATAACTACCGAAGTGCAGATGTGGAGTACGGGGTGGCTTTGTTAAATCTAAACTGTAATGTAAAACTCCGTCCAAGTTGGGGTCGGATTTGCTTTGACTGCTCGTGGAACCTTAAAATGCTCTTTGCGGAAACTCCTGGTCCACAAGAGGACAAACCCGGTGGCGTAGACATCTGCATTTCGGCATCCCATGCCTGGAGCCGCTCATTGAAAAGATGTTATATCTTGTGGAAGCACGTATTGAACTGGGAAGCCCTTATCATAAATGAAGCAGTGTGACGATCTTCTCTTGCTTATAACGAATGGCTGCTTGCAGCTACATGCACCTTGCTCATTTTTACTCTATGGGATGTGCTGACCTTCAGATTCAGTGTGACAGCATCTGCTAAAACGGTGCCGTTGTTTCGGCGCAAATATTTCTGACGGAGCAAGAAGTAATCTTGTCCACAATAGGAGAAGCGCACTTGTAGGGGTGCGGCGCAGCATTTGTTATGCGATGGTGAACAAGAATGTGATTACATTGCAAACACATTACGGGAATGGGAACACATTAAAGATTGCCAAAAAAAATGCCCATTTTTTTTATCCTCTTGTTAAAAGAACAGTTTGCTCTTCTTTCTCATCTTGTGAGCCTGCACAGACAAACTTATTTTATTTCCATTAAAGAAGTTGTGTAAAGTAGGTATAAAAGGTATGGCATCATAGCATATTTTGATTTTTTTTTTCTCTAAGTCTGAACATTGTGCAGTTGCATAAGCCGCATTTTCCACCTTGTCTCAGCTAAGAATTTTTGTATGCTAAAACACAAAGGCATGCACTGAAAAATATGTGCAGTTCCAATGTGTGTAGAAATTTTGCTATGCCATGTAAGGATTTTATTGAAATAAAAAAAATTAAAGTACAGGCCTCTGACTCCTTCATTTTGATGTGCTAGTCTCCTTCATAACAACCAGAATCTCATGAGAGCTCACCTCCAAACTAGCTGTCACAAAAAAACATAAATTTCTTAATATATTAGAAACTACTTGTTGAACAGGAAAATCGATCATATAGTATTTGAAATCAGCATGTCAAAATACATCAGTAATGCAAGTTTGATCAAAATGTGTCCATAAATTGGGGTGTTTCCTTATAAAAGACCGAACACACAAAAACTGGCTTTTCGCAAGGCTATGTTTTGAGATAGCAGGTCATATTATAAAGAATTATCAGTGGATTTCAATGATCATACATTCGAACCTCGTTATAAGTTGAAGGGGAAGCCAAAATTACTTTGTTATATCTATTACTTTGTTGAATCCACTGTTGCCCTTTACTGCAGTATATACCTAGTGGAATATTCACCAAGATAATTTCCAATATGATCAGGGCAACACTTGACTTCAGCCATCCAAAAGAACAGGCTGGCTTCAGGAGGGGATATTCTACGATGGATCATATCCATGTTATCAATCGGGTAATCGAGAAATCTGTGGAGTACAATCAACCTCTCTATGGCTTACATAGATTATGAAAGGCATTTGATTCAGTAGAGATACCAGTATTTATAGAGGCATTGTGTAATCAAGGAGTACGGGAGGCATACGGGAATATCTTGGGAAATATCTACAAAGATTCCACAGCTACCTTGGTTCTCCACAAGGAGATATTAGACTAGGAAGGCTTAGGAGTGAAGATCAACGGCAAATATCTCTGCAATGTTCGGTGTGCAGATGACGGCGTCCTGTTCAGCAACACTGGGGACGAATTGCAACAAACGATTCAGGACCTTTACCAAGAAAGTGTAAGAGTGGGGTTTAAGATTAATATTCAGAAGACAATGTTCAATACCCTGGCAAGGAAACAAGTATTGAGGATCGCTAGTCAGCCTCTAGAGTCTATGCAGAAGTACATTTATCTAGTTCGATTACTCGCAAGAGACCCTGATCATGAGAAAGAAATTTACAGAAGAGTAAAGATGGATTCAAGTGCATACGGCAGGCATTGCCGAATCCTGACTGGGAGCTTACCACTGTTATTGAAAATAAAAGTGTACAATCATCGCATTCTACCGGTGCTAACACATGGGGCAGAAACTTGAATGTTAACAAAGAAGCTCATAAGTACCGCGTAAAGAGTGCTGGAACAAAAAAATGTTGGGTGTAACGTTAAGAGACAGGAAAAGAGCGATGCGGATTAGAGAGCAAACGGTGATAGCCGATATTCTAGTTGAAATAAGAGAAAAACATGGAGCTGAGCAGGCCATGTAATGCGTAGGGCAGATAACTGGTGGACCATTAGTTACAGAATGAGTGCCAAGGGAAGGAAAGCGCAGTCGCGTACGGCAGAAAATTAGGCGGCGTGATGAAATGAGCAAATTTGCAGGCGTAAGTTGGAATCGGCTAGCGCAAGACGGGGATAATTGGAGATCTCTGGGAGAGGCCTTCATCCTGCAGTGGACTTAAGAGGAAGCTTTAGCTCGGGGGCTCCTATCTAAATACATGGGAAAGGAGAAATCCTTTTTCTCAGCAACCACTGCAGCAAATTTGATTTCATTAAAATCTTCCCAGTGGTTATCTCAGAAAAGTGTTTTCTTCATTTTACATGTATTTGAGCAGGTGGCATCGGAGTTGGGCTCAAGCTTAAAGCTTCCTCTTAAAATAGGCCGATGATGATGATGTTACCCACTGGTGTGCAGACGCGTTCGACCTGTGAAGGCAAACTATCTGATCCGCTGCTCTCTTGTGGCCCCGCAGCTGCCGCGGCTCCATTATCAGAGTTAACTCATTGACGGCTGTGTGAGCCTGCCGCCTTGGCTTGGCTGGCTCATGCTGGTTTCACGCAATCTCAGAGCTCACGCCTAGCTGCGTCAGCCAACGTGGCGCGCCACAGTGAGGGCCAGTGAAGTACTACTTGTGTGCAGTCACCGTGCGCACGGTGCTGAGAAAGACCAGTGTTGCTCGACAGCATATTTGACGCGGGAATTTTGAACTGCCATGCTGGAACGAGTGCGGAACCTGGTGGAAAGCGATATGCTCGGTGCACAACGGTCAGCACTTTTGGTTTTGGAGACGAATATAGTTGGTTATTTCCATTGGCAGGACAATTTTACTTCCTTAAAACGAGGTTTTAAATACGCGGATCTCTATGGGGATTTTAAGGAGAATTTTATTTTGTTATATCCAGTCTCGTTATAACAAGGTTCAAGTGTAGTTCATTGGACGCCTTCAAGTGTAAGAAATCAGCCTGGAAATTTTCAAGAGTAAATTGATTGAGTGGAACATTATCAATGTTGGCATAACAGAAAAAGGAACAAATTTGCATTTTACGAAAAATGAGAATTAAGATTATAAGTTGTCGTGTACACAAGAAAGCAAAGTGCTACAGGCTTAGGACGACATGCTTAGAACGAAGAGCTCCCCTTCAGCTTTTTTCTGGTCTTGTGGTACTTATACTACAGTAAAAGCTCGATGATACGAATCTCACGGGGTCACGAAAAATATTCGTATTAGCCGAAATTCGTATCATCGAAACACAATTAAAACTACTGTCGAATCTCGATAATTCGAACTCGAAGGGGCCCGAAAATTTGTTCGAATTAAAAGGACGTATTTTTGAAATATTCGTGCCCCATAGCACGATGCACGAACGGTGCGAGTCGTGAAATATCGCGGCGCGCAAGCGCATAGCAAGCGCGGGCCACGAAACTGCCCACGCTAACGGTCGCTTCCCGATAACGACAGAAAACGAAGCTTCAGGGAGCGAGCGGGCGGCGCCGGCACACGGGTGCGCGCGGAGACCGTCGAAGGTGAGGGAGGAGGGCGGCAGGGAAGCGGATATGGCTGCGTCAAATCCGCCGCTTCGGTGGCTCCCCTCGCCCTCCCTCTCAACTCCCTCGTAGCTCTCTCACCTTCGACTCCGTGCGCACATCTCCGAGCGCGCCCGCCGCCGTGCTGGCGCCAGCTTATTTTAGCCACCCCCTGAAGTTTCGTCTTCTGCCGTTATCGGGAAGCGAGCGTTTGTGGGCGTAGCAGTTTCGTTGGCCCGACTGCGCCTCCGCCGCTGCTTCCCTCTGCGCTGCTGCCGCAGCGTGCAAGGTCAACATGTGACTAGAAAATAGAGGAGAAGGGTTCACTGCCATTTTATCCGCGTGGCTGAGACGAGACGTCGGCACTAGTGTGTGCTAGAATACGGTTGTCTAGCATACTCTAGTCGGCACGTACATGCTTGTTCCGGCACGATGCAGAAACGGCGACCTTGCAATTTTAGAGAGGGGGAAATTTCCGCCGCGGGTTCGGGTTCTTTTTTTTTCCCCCCGTTCCTTCGCGCGCGGCATTGAGGGGTCTCTCCTGAGCTTTTGCTCTATGGCGGTGTCGGAGCAATGCCGGTCGGAGGCGCTGCCGCGTTATTTGGCGCGCTGCTAAGAGCATTGTCGGTACGCGGTATGTTCGAAGTAAGCGTGTTCGAATTAACGAGATTCGACTGTAGCTAAATTAAAGAGTCAGAGGTGAACTCACTCAGGCACATGTACGTAAAAAGCATTTATTTCTTGAAGCGCCACCGCTTCAAACTCTTCGCGCCCAGTCGCGGAATCCGCGCTGTCCGGCGCCGCGCCTCCGCACCAAGAGAAGGAGAGAAAGCGCGTGACTGCGCACTGTTCTCTTTCGCGGCCGTCGGTGGGGCGGCGTTTATTCGTATCAACCGACGCAGGCTGAAAATCGATTCGTAACAACCGTTCTCTAGCACGTTGCAAAGTAATGGGGCTCGGCCGGGACCACAGAAAAATTCGTATCATCCGGAAATTCGTATTAGCCGTGATCGTATCATCGAGCTTTTACTGTATATATTTGCTGGCTTTGACACGATATTGCTGAGGCTTCTATGTGTACGTGCTCACGTCATCATTTGTCTTGTGTCGGAGGCCTGAAAACCATTTTTTTTTTTTTTTTTCGGACACTTTTGCGTTTTAACTGTGCCATTAGGCCGCTAGTAAAAACAAAAGTGATTTTACTTGCAAAGCTGATGGTGTATAAAGATAGAAGCAAAGCATTGCTCAATGAAATTAGGTACTAGGCACAATATATGCAAATAAATTGTTGTTGGGGGCCCTTGTTAGAATGTAGAGCTGATTTATATTGGAATATTGTGGCTTTTGAAAATGTATTATTCATGTGAGCAAGTAATAGTAGTAAGTTGACATTTTACTAATGTAAAATATTCAATTTTTGAAAATGCAATACCGAAACCTCCAACTTTCAGTTTCACAAAGCACAGCGAAGGCTACAAATTGTTCTGGAACTTTTGAACAGCACGAAGTAGAAGCATAATTTTTTTTTTGTGCAATAGGTAGAGGAGCGCATGGGGTTATCATAAAAATGAGCAATGAAGAAAACTGATATTTCAGGAGTGGCATCATAGCTTAAATAGAGAAGTTATTGGTATCTCTCAACTGTCCCAGAACACTTTTTTTTTTTTTCATTTTTCTTTAAGCTGATATATTTGTGGTTGTTGCCTGCATCTGCAGAAGGACCCAGGTTTCGACAAGAACCTTTTTGAGAAGCAGATGTCAGTCATGCGCGGTCAGGTAAGCGTCTTTTTTTTTCATTCTCCACACAATATGCATGCTAAAAGCCAACAATCTATAGCAGCATTGGCAGTGACTGTGTAACCTGGCTGTGGAAGTGAAAGTTTGCTGAAAGGAACACTAAAAGCAATTTTAAGTCATGCTAAAATGATACATTAGTGCTCGAGAATGTCTAAGGTGTCAATATTATCTCGAACTGAGCTTTAGTAATAGAGACATTGAGTTAAATGCAGGACATGATTAGAGACTCCTCCGGGACATTCAAGTATTAGCCTGATCATGAAGGCACATTATAATTCTGTCACTAGTAATCAACCACTCACAATAAGAAGATGATTGTATTGCATTATAAGTTGAAAGAAAATGCTACTTGTCCAGTTCTATTTGATATTTAAAAAAAACTGATTGATGTGTTACCCTTCACAACGACGGGGGCAGTCAAAAGGTTTCGTTTTCGCCACTCTGTGCCACCCATGCTTTCGCGTTTCAGTAGCTTCGTTATCGCATAGTGCTGCGCTGGTTTTGCTGGCTCACAAAATTCACACAAACTGCAAGTAGCAGAGAATGCCACGTCCATGTGATGTCGCGGAATTCCCGAACGGTCCACACCACTTGACCAAGAGCAGCTGCAGCGGCGAATCCGACGCTTTTTCTTTGCTCAGTTTCTCCATGGCCGGGTGTTTGCGTTCTGCGCAGAAAATCATAGCGCCGTCTGTCGGTCGCCGTTGTACTCATCGATGGTAATAGCATATGCAACGTCACCGTTCCCCGCTCGGGGGCGGGAAATTTGAATTGCACTAAAGGTATGTGGACCTGCATCTGCATCCTAGGTTACCGCAGACAAGCGCGGTAGCGAGCACGCTTCTCAATGAGCAGGGAATGCGGAACAAACGAGCAAGGAACGAAAAAATTTCACTGACGTTTACGATACTCTCTAATGCGAAATTTCATTTTGTGATATATTGGCTGGCGCAGACAATCTGTTCGTACGGTACTTTGCAAACAGAGCGAAGTGTGGCGCAACTGACTTGCTAATCTGCCATATTAAATTATTTACCGAGAATATATGAATCTTCAACCGTGTATCATGCTTCCTGGAGCAATAAGAAACGTTTGAAACAAAGAATGTGCAAGCCACAAATTTGATGTCTCAACCCCTTTAATTTTAACTGCTCGCATCAAATTGTTCCCAGAGGCAATTCTTTGGGCAACATCTTGCCTATCAACGATAGCGAGGTATTGGCTTTTGATGCCGACATTCCGTTGCTCTCTACAAGAACCCCCCATTCACCTACTCTAATCTTAGCCAGATGATTGCGCCTTACCTTCCTGCACAAGCTGCTGACCTCCGCTGTCTCTTGAAAACTTACCGCGACATTTTCCACCTTGACGGCCGCCCTGTAGCCCAGACATCGGTGGTCACCCATCATATTGACATCCGAGACGCCAATCCGATACGCCGCTGGCCGTATAGTGTTTCACATGCTGAACGACAAGTGATACAAAGAGAAGTCGATAAGATATTGACTAAAGGCGTTATCAAGCCATCTTGCAGTCTGTGGGCATCCCCTGTTGTCCTTGTCAAGAAGGACAGCAGTTGGCGCTTTTGTGTCAATTACCGACACCTCAACAAAATCACGTGCAAGGATGTCTACCCTACCCCTTGCCATGTATTTATGACGCTTTAGACTGCTTCCCAAGTACTTTTCATCCATAGACCTTCGATCAGGCTATTGGCAAATCTCGGTAGATGACATGGACCATGAGAAAACTGCCTTCGTCACACCTGACGGCCGCTACCACGTTGCAGCCTGTGCGCTCTGTCAGCACCGCAAAAAACCTGCTGTGCTGCCCGCTGGATGCCTTCACCCCATCGATATGCCCTCAGAACCATTCTGGCAGCCAGTGTTGCCAACTAGGAGTAAAAGAAACTTGCAAGTAGAGAACTCTAACACCCACTATACAAGACCTAAAATCCACTAAAAATTCGCTAACTGCAGACAACAATCAGAATCACGTTCAAAACGTTTTATTGTATATAAATAAAACAAAGTAGAAGAAAAGTTACATTGGGCAGAGAAGCGTTTCTTTTTCGTCCATAATGGGATAAAAGATATCACTTATCAATATTAATAAGCTCTTTTTTCTGCGACTGTGAAGTGCGGAAAAGTGTTGCGAAACAAAACTAATTAAAAAAATGCTTCCCTGAACTACAACCACTGCCTGGACATCAGGTTGAACTGCTGGGTACTGAGTAAAATTACAAAAAAATGTCCTCTCTTTGATCTTGGTATGGTTGCGCGTCTTCTGTGTGGATTTGTTTGCTGGCATGGCTGGATCTTGGGTCGGTGCCATCACTGACCCTGTAGACGTCCATCGTGCCGATCTTACAAACAACGTGCTCGAGCAGCATGTAACTGAAGCAGCATTTATCATTTCTTCGTAGACCAGCCTGCACTGTAAGGATAGCATTTGTCATCTCAATGGACATTCTGTTGTTTAACTCAGATTTAATCACATTCAGCTGGCTGAAAACTTGCTCAACATCTGCATTAGACTACGGCAGCACCAGTATTGATAAAGCAAAATTACTATTTCACCGGAGCCATTTCATGAGGCAGAGTCTCCTAATGCGCGTCGAATGGCAAAGAGTGAAACTGTTATGAACTGCCGAAACTGCTAAAGCTTATAGTTCAGAGGAGGCATAGAGACATGGGGTGCTATTCTGGACATGGTCGAATTCTTCAATGTTCAAAGTTTGTTATGGCAGTATTTTGAGCCAATCAGAGGCCGTAGGAGCCCTCCGAGTCTGCTCTGGGCCAATCAAAGCTTACAAGATGGCAAATTCAACCGTATGGTAGAATTGAGGGTGCTAGTCTGGACATTGACAAATACCGCTATATTGGGCTTCTTCGATTTTCCACTTCTGGCTACCTGCGGGCTGCCAGAGCCAGCCAGAGCGCCTTCGTTTTTCTCGGATTGCCCCGCCCACCGCGTGACGCACTTCCGCCGTGCGTTCGTTTTACTCGGGCTGGACGGTTCTGGCTACCCGCGAGCTGCCAGAACCTGCCAGGACGATTTTGTTCTGGCAGCTCTCTGGAAGTTTTCTGGCTAGCAGACGACAAAAAGAGGTGATGAGTGCTCGCCGACATCTTTGTGGGGACTTGACGGATTGCAGCGCGGGCACTTGAGGACTTTTACCTCGCTCAGCCAACTGGCTTGCCTCGATGCTAGCGCGCGCCACCCCGCTGACCTGGCTGTTGTGGTTTTGGACTTTGTCTCGCGTACTTGTCGGCGCAGTGCGTGGATCGCTGATTGCGTTGCTTCTAGCGTTATCTATAGGGTTCTAACGCACCGTTTCGCCTTGGGAGGCGGTGCCATACGAGCGGCGGCGAACCATTTGATGCTTTCTTGTGTGTGTGTGTGTGTGTGTGTGTACGCCGTGAATGCTTCTTCCCCGCCGTAAACAGAGCACACGGCGCTGTCACCGTGGGCGCTGGTCGATTATGCTGCATGCTATTTTCATCATGTTCCACGTAAGTTGTTCGCGAAGTTGTAGACGCTCAATTCCCACACATCGCGGTGCCTTTTCGATTCATTCTTTCTCTAGTGGTATCCCTTTTCACATCGCTCGCGTATATGCGGCGATATCTTTTTTCTGCAGTTATATAGCGAAGGCGTCGCAGCTAGCTCGTGTTGGCTCCATCTCTCCGTCGTATGCTTGGGTGGCAGCTCGAAACCGCCGTTGATGTTAAAGGAATGCACTGGTTGAGATGAGTAGTGGCCACACGCATATTAGGTTAATTATTGCTCTCATGATAAAGCTTTTCGATGGTCGCAGGTGGCGTGCATTTTCACGCGCCAGCCGCAGCCCCAGCTCCTTCAGCACAGGAGCAGAATTGAAAGGAGCACTATCAACCGAAACAAACTTTCTGAAATCGAATTCAAGCATGTCAATCGGCACAAAATTTTACGCGTAATGACATGCCCGCTTTTTCGTGTCTTGTCAAATGACTTCAAATGTCGCCGGTGGCCGACCTCCTCGAGGCATCCTCGAGCGATCGCTTTTTCTCAATTATTTACGTGCAATTTTGCGTCTTGGCATCGGACTCGTCGCAGGCCGTTTCTTACGCTGTGCAAAGTGAGATGCCCAGTCGCGCGAAATCTCGCAAAAGTAATGGTTTTCCCGAACGCAGCTGTATATGTATTTTCACGGTGGCAACGATGAAATAGGCCGACTACGCTGCGCGCACGCCGCCCATGCTGGTCGCTGCCATGTTGGTAGCATGTTTACACTTATCCCGCGGCCAACGCTGTCCCAGCGTTCGATTTTGCAAACTTCGGGCAGCTCCGCGTTGTCTTGGGATCCCAGCTCACGTGACTTCCTATCAAAACCGGAACTAGCTGGCTGCCGTCTGGCTGCCAGCGGGCTGCCAGAACTCCGAAAATCGAACAAGCCCATTGTCAAATTTGGTAATGGTGGCAATTTGACCCAATCAGAAAGGCTTTATCAGCCCTTTGGGTCTCTGATTAGTTCAAGATGGTGCCATTACAGAAATGGTCAATGTCCAGACTAGCACCCCAAAATAGCACCCATGGAGGAAGAACTGTGGGGCACACTGCTTATGTGTTTATTTATTTGAATGCGTACAGGGCCTGCAGAGCGTTACAGAAGGGAGTGGGAACATTAACCCATATATGCCTGAACTTGGGGAAATTAAGGAAAGTGGTTTATTTTCCCGTAATAATTGCTTCTGGGACCTCAGAAAGCAGAATCAACCTATTATTCAAAAGAAATTTTTTTTTTTTTCGAAGTGTGTTTTTGTAGCCGTCCTACATATAGGACACTAGGCACATATACTACTTATTTGAATGATACAATTTGAAGCATTTGACATGGACTCCGATGTCGCTTTTTTCATGTGTGGTGGTCTTACCATAGCAATGAGCACACCTTGTTTGCTTGTCTTGAGGGATCACTGTGTGGTCAATGCGGTCAAATCGACTTTGGGCTTCCAGTAAAGATTGCATGCTTTTTCCACACAATGGAGCCATTACTCGTCATGTATGACATCGCTATTGTCCTTCCAAATGTGAGGAGCTCTGTTCTGTCCGTTCCCATTCTGTATAACTGGAATGCATTATGTATTCACACATGCATCAACAAGATACGTCAGGAGTGAAGAATACCACTTCTTTCCTGTAATGGCTGTGCGGTACTTGGCAATATTTTGGTCCAGTCTATCAACTCCTCCCATGTTGCCATTGTACCTAGAAATCAAAAATGGCTGCTCCACCGTGACTTTGGACCTGTTCTCTCTTGAATATCTTTTTACCATTTGCATTGGTTCGACCCTGTAAGCATTTGAGACGACGGTCACTGCGCTATTGTCCTTCCAGCGACATACGATAATTTCAAATTCGGCGTCGACTCTGTAATATTAGAAGCCTCGAGTCTTACTTTAATTTTTGTGTGAGGATGGGACAGTTTTCTATTCGGTTATCCTGCACGGTGCCTGTGCACTTGACACCCATTGACGAAAGCATTCTAACAAGTTTGAGACTTGAAAAGAAGTTGTCAAAGAACGCATGAAAAGAGTAATCAAGCTTTCCTTTCATCCTGGACACCATTTCTGTGACAACAGATCCTCCTAGACCAAGCTTGTTTTTTTCATCCACATTACCTCCCTTGGTTGGGCTCAACAGAAAGCAAATAGCCCAATGGAGTGCAAACGTGCCACAATTTAGATCCAAACCTGATTGGTTTCCCTTTCATAAACTGCTTGCATCCATGCTTTCCGAAGTACTCGCACATGCTTTCATCAATGCTGAAGCAGTGTAGTAATGGAGCATACAACGGTGGAGCATCACCACTTTCTTTCTCTGTCACTACCGCCGCGTGATTTTCGGGCGGAAGAATGGCCACAGTCGACGATACATCTTCCGCAGCGTCAATGCACTTTAGAATGTCGTTGAGTGTTTGCGGATCTCTTCTGCGGTAAAATGAACTGTAGGGAATCTCCTGACTGCAAGTTGAAAAAAAAGTTTCTACTGTACGTCCATATGTCTTTTATTACGTTACTTCAACGCTACGCGCGCGACGGATCGCGCGTTCCACAGTGGCAACAACGACCCCCAATCTGCCCAGCGTCCTACATATAGGACACCGCCGTTTGACCGACTGCAAACAAAAAACTTTTGCATATATCACAATGATTTTGTTTTCAGAGCATATTCAATTATTCAGGAATAACTGACAAAAATTTCGACATCAATAATCATTTGAATTTATATTACTTGCATTTTCTTCCGCGACATGGCGTTCATCGAAGCTCACGTGGAACAACAATTTTGCGACTGAAAGCACGTGGCGAGGAGTGCTCCCACGCTAACCAGGACTTGCATGCGAGAAGGGTAGGGCCTCAGAAACACCCACGAGGGGGCACTAGCTTTTTTTAAAAAAAAAACATGTTTGAGTTATTTGGAAAATTTTCAGCTACATATAGGACACTGAGCATATATGGGTTAAGTACTAAAAAACAAATACAAATATCAGGTAACATGTTCTTCAAGTGGGTTTTTAAAATCAATGGGATCCGTAATAGATGAATGGAGGTGGGTAAGTGGTTCCAATTATTACAAGCTTGAAGAATGAAAGTGGTGGTTAGTATGACGAGGAACACTTTATGACGATGGTCGATACGAGATGATATGAACGAAGGATGGGAAATTTGTCGATGATGCTCACACTTCCCTCTTTCAAAGGGGCATGGATAAGCGTCATGTTTACAAAACATGGAGCCCAAATTATTATCAAAAGCTCTAATTATTTTGCCACCAAAAAGGAAGCCAACATTGCATGAAAACTGCTAAACAACCCACTGCCTGCGAGCGAACAGTTTCCCCCTAGGAAGAACAAAAACTTGCAAAATTTAACGGCAAAACCGCTCAATTGAGTATTGATATGCAGCTTCTCTCTGGCTATAGCTGGCCGTGCAATGCCAGCTCTGAACCGCCAGCTCTGAACAAGTTCGCCTTACAGAGCACTCGCAAAGAAAAGCTTGCATGCTATTGAATTTGCACAGCACGGCCATGGGTCATCTTTTTGTAACAATTCTTTCTCTCTCTTTTGTTGCACCCTGCGTTATCGCTTTGTACATGATTACAACATGGTCACTTGGTTCAAACAAAGGAAAAGGACCCTTGGAGAATGCGGTACTGCCTGCACTCTGCATTACACTTTTTTTTTTTTTTTCTCGCCTCACCACAAAAATCTACTCTGTACATGTGACGAGAACACAAAATGGATGGCCATCCAAAATTTTGCTATGCTGAGCAGCTATGAGGTGGGAAACTGGTCAGTCACAGTTTCCATATGTCTGCAAGTCTGTTGGACTTGGATGTGTTTGCATGCAGTGGCACTGACATCAATGTTGAATTGGGCGTCGTCCAATTCCTGTCGAGGCGGCAATCATTTCATGGGTCAGGTGGGGCCTCATGAACCAGTAGTAGTTTCATCAGCTTAGTTTTGCTAAGAAAGCCAAAGCTGTGATGGAACAGATGTAGGCTTATTGAAACTCGCACAAAGCAAATAACATGTTATCTAGGCTGGTTGGGGGCAGGGCGGTCAATGGGGTGCAAACAAGATATGCATGAAGGGTTGGGATTCATGAGGTAATGGAGGCGAAATGTAAGAACGCCTGTGTGCTTGCATTGTAGTGCATGTAGTGCATTTTAAAGAACCCCAGGTGGTCGAAATTCATCCGGAGCCCTCCACTACAGCGTGCCTCATAATCGGAACTGGTTTTGGCACGTAAAATCCCAGAATAAGAAGATTCATGAGGTACGATGGGACAGGGGTGTTGACATAGGCTGTAGAAAGGTCTGGTATGACATCAAAGCGTCAGCTGCTTAGTGTAGTGCTCTTGACTCATGGTTACCATGAGTCTGTTGCTTTTTGAGTAGAGATCATGCTGAAGTGCAAGATTGAGCAAAAGGCTGCACAGTCAAACCTCAATATAACGAATTCCAATATGAAGAGATTCTTGATTAACAAAGTGCTAGTCATCAAATAAGTGGTTTGGATGCTTGTTTTGTGCTTGTCTTTTTTTTTTTTTTTTTATCGAAACGAATGCTGTTATAACAAAGTATTTAACTTTTGTGAACTTCTTGCCTGTAGAACGCCATGTATTTTTAACCTAAATATAACAAAGTGAGTTTATATGTTATTTCAATATATAACAAAATTTCACTTCCATCGTGAGGGAATACCGAGGCAATAAATCGAAGCTGCCACAGACACAGATGGGTTGAAATATATGCAGTTCCTTGCGAGTGCACCTCTCAAATTGCGCATTGATTGGCTCAGAGAGGCTACCGGTAGCGACGAATTCAGCTGGTCATAGCTTCCGAAATCTTGTGGCATGTGCCACCTATTGTGGAGGTCATAACTGGTGAGTGCGGTGTCGGCGTAGCATATCGCACATTGATACTGATGCATTCTACGCCACTGGGCTGCTATTTTGTAGCAATGCCTTCAGCTCAATTCTGCTTGTTCATCCCGTTGAGAACGTTGGTGGAGCGTCGCTCTGACCACCGACGAAACACGAAAAGGCATCACTACAAAATAGCAGCCCTGTGTTCCGACCATGCGTTACATCAGCGCCCTATATAGTGTTTTTGTTGTGGCTTGGAAAGTGTTAAGAATGTCAGAAACATTGTTGATCACTGAAATAGAACAACAGTAGTGGCCTCGATTACTCTTAATATCTACCACACTGCTTGTTAGACAGGTACATTTGTGCAGCAGATATCAAGTTATTGTGACTGACACACTCTGCGCAGTTGTGTACTATGTAAAATGTCCATGCTCACATATTCACAAAGGTCATTGGAGAGTTCAATACTATGCATAATTCTGCACTCAGAAGTACTATAACTGATTATTGTTAATAACTTTACATCCTTCAGCATGTTATGTTTGCTGCATGAGTAACTTCAATGGTTACATTGATTGTAATTGTGCTTATTATGGAGTCTCTATTAGAGAACTGTGTGTTGCCCAGGGAAGTTGAAGGCAGTGAGGCATTTATGGCAGTTACTACGACGGTCACTTTTGTAATATGATGCAGCCAATGGTCACACATCGTTTGTTGCAAGTTCTAACTTAACTTATCGCTTTCAACACAAGCCCTGTACTTTTAATTTCTTCCGAGCTGTGTGAGTGCAAAATGCTCACAATGCTCACAATGCTGCTGTGGTCATAAACGAAATACTAGGCAATTTTTCACAGCTTTGCACATGGTTTGAGTGTGGAACAGTGTCTGGACAAAATGACTACTGTGCTGGGTGATGATTGCCTTTACTGCACGACAATATTCAGATAGTGTATTGGGAGTTCCATCGAGAGAGGAAATTTCAACATGGAAGGTGCTGTAAGGTTAGGACGCCCCATTTTATGTGCCTCAGAGGAGAACATTGCTGCTGAGCAAAAGATGTGCCAGGAAGACAGGCATGTGACATATCGCCAAAAAAAGGAGACTTTGAATATTCCTGCACCAGCAATTCAGTCTATTCTCCATGAACATCTTGAAATGAAAAAAAGTCTTCCATTTGGCTGCCTCATGCCTTGACTGATAACAGCAGGTGGCACGTGTTTCATGGTGCCCTGAGGTGCTCAATAAATGGAACTTCTCACGATGTCAAAAGCACAATAACAGGTGTTTTATTATGACATGCCCACTAAAGCCCAGAACAAAGTCTGGGTTTTTCAAAACAAAGCCACAACTGTGACTGTGCAAAAATCATCTGTGAAGAAGAGAATGGTGGCATTTTTTTTATATCAAGGGTGTCGTAGAATATTGAGGGCTAGACGCACAGAAGACAGTCACAGCGAAGTGATACACGAAAGAATGTCTGCCCACTCAAGGCTAAACATGTGGCTTCTGCACCACAACAATGCACCTGCACATCACTCCAAAGCTCACATGGATTATTTGGCAAGTACTGGGCTTGAAGCTGGTGGAGCATCCTCTGTTTAGTTGAGACCTCGCTCTATGTGACTTCACATCATTCCCTCATGTAATGAACATACTGAAAGGAAAATGGTTTTCTGATGAAGAGGACCTTCTGAGGGCTTGGTATGACGAGTGCACTCAGCTACGTGAAGAAACATGGAAGGGCTGGTTCGACAGCTGGCTCCGAAGGATGCAGAACTGTGGGGGAATGTATTTTGAGCGAACATAAACACTTATCATATTGCAAAACCTTCTGGGTGACCTATGTATGCTTTATAGACTAATGTTGTTTAGGGCAACACAGAATAAGATTTTTCTTACCAAGTTTCAGTTTTGAGTATGGAGTTTCTGGCTAAGTGTCCTTCGACAACACTTAATGATGGGCAGCAAGCATCATTTGCTGGGTTAGAGCAGGAGCAGAGGATGAGGAAGAAGTTGGGCACTGGGACTGGCTTTCTTTTAAAAACAGTCAGAGGAGAAAGACTGATGCAAACTTCAAGACTGCAGTGGTATCGCACAGGTAATGCAGAGCAGATTCAATATAAATCTTTGTTTCATATACGATGGGAACTGTCTCCAGACAAGTTCCACACAAGTCATAGGTTGCTTGGAGTGAAGCTCGCTTCTAGTGTTCTACCTGTTGTTCCCCCACCTATTTCACAAAATGTTTTCGCAATATATTTTTTATTTCCATTGATCATCTTTATTCTTAGCATATTTTGTATATTTTGATGAAAAATAATTTTTTTCCTTCAGATATTTTTATGTTGCATCCTTAAAGGGAGGTTTAAGCTGTGCAGCAGTCAATCCCTTTCTTTTTTTTTTTTTTTTTTCCGTTGCAACTTGAGGAGGTCTGGTGTTACTGTTTGCAGAACCAGTTATCCTCCAATTTGTTCTCCATTTTAAAGCAGGTGTTACAGTGAATTGTGCTGTCTATGCAGATTCTGAATTTGAACCAGGCATTAAAGGATGGCAAGTCTCCCGTGCAGTTGGTCCAAATGCCAGCAGTCATTGTGGAGCGGAGCAGCCGACGACCAGGTGCTCGTGGACGTATCAAGTCGCTGAATGACAACTTCATCCAGAGCTTCCAAAACAAGGCCCCTTTCTTTTCTTGGTGCTGACACCCTAGACAGGGACTGTGACTCTTAAAAGCACATTGGGTTTATCTTTCTCCTCCTGGTGGCTTTTTTGTATTTTTCTTTCTTTGGTGTAACTTTTAAGACAATAAAAACCAACATTGGGGCCATTGATGGGGGTGCAGCAGCTCAACATGTGTGTGCTCTGTGGGTGCTAAATCCCCTACTTTCTGTGACAGTTAAGTTGCTGCTTACTGCTAGTCACTTCCAAGCAGGCGTCCTGTAGTGCATGCCTTAGAACACCGTTTCATTTTCTAGTACTGCAATTCCAAGCTGTCAGGAAGGCATTCAAGATGAAGTGCACACCCCCTACAATAATGCCTCGAATGGGCAATGTAAGTTACCTGTATTTTAAAAACAGATTTTGGCACAAACGAAAAGAGAGCATAAATTATTGTTGACTTTTCTTAAACTAGCAGGAAACTTAAACTACTTCACTTAACTGCGACTGCCGAGATGTTGCCCTAAGGCTGAATATTCACTAAGGGATAAAAGATTTGGTTAAACATGTGCAAGGGGAGTTATACATGCTATTTGAATGATCTTTTTTTTTTTATGATGCCACTGGAGATTTTCTTTTAGCAACACATTAACAGCAGTGGGCATTGGTGATTGAATGTGTGATAGCTGTTTATATTATATTCACAAATTTTTGTTAGTTACTTTAGGGCACATGTTGCAATTGTAGCATTGGGGCTGGTCAGTATTAAGGCATGCCCATTTAGGAGTTGAGACTATCACTAATTTGAAGAAAACGCTCCCTAACCATGTACTGAAATGACTCCGTGTGCAATGTACCAGTTTCCTTCAAAGCCTACCTTGTGCATGTGGGACAAAACTTTGTGGTGGAATGCCTATGTATTTCATGCCAGGTTTTGGGTACAAATACTTCAAACTAGAGTAGACATGCAAATGCTGGCTGGTTGGAGTTGCACAATTGCAACATAGGCTCCAAGGTAATCGAAAGTGTATTTGTGAATATATTGCCAAAAGAAAGGCATTATCTCCATTGTACTTTCTTCAAGAAACAACCCTTATTGGAACAGCTGGTATAGTGCAAACTAAGCAAGTCGAATTCTATGAATTGCTTATGTGATCTTGAATGTGCTTCAACCCCATTACAATGCCTCGATTTGTCTTTTTAGCTTTTTGGTGTTTCATTAAAGGAGCAGTTGGCTCCCGAGTTGTAGCTTCATGCAGAAGCCATTATACTGTGAACTATGTGTAATTATTCTGAAGTGTTTAGTGCCTATTACTGCTTTGTTTTCGTCCCATTTTCGCAACAATATTGTATTGTTTGGTCCACATTGTGCAGTAAAACACGACATCGTCGTTTGACTTGGTCATCTGCACTTTAAATTGCGATATGCAGCAAAACGCATCTTTGCAGCAGCTCTTTTCTGAGATGACAATGATTTTACATTCTTTTTCCGCACAAAGCAGACAAGCAAGGATGCCAAGTGCTTTATTGAATTATGTGGACCAAAAGGTGCGATCTTGTTGTGAAGTATCTGTGCAAACAGCAGTAAGCGTAAAATATTTGTTCTTAAAGTGCAGGTCACTGCGTGCCATGTGCACAAACTTTCCATTCATTTGTACATGTTTGTGCATGAAGGACTGAATAATCAGTAGCTTTCTTAACATCTAAGCAACATCCTGTCAAATTGCACTACCTTGTGAAGCCAAAGACTATGTTTGATGTTTAGACGCGCTAGCTATCTTCGGGTGTATGAGCTGCTGCATCCTCTGTGGCTGGACTGAATGCACAACTGACTGTGCGCATGCCAATGTAGCCATAACCTGTGCTGCTGTACTATGATGTAGCTTACCTTCATTGGCACTGCCTCTTTGCGAACAGTGGGAACAGTGACTTAGAGCGATGCATTTATTTTTGTTCAAAATGCATCGTGAATGGCAATTGTGATGTGATAGCAGCTGTCAGAAGAGTGGAATGTGTGCTACATCAATGCCTTGAAATTGTGCAGCAAGTGGCAAAAAGCCGCCAATAGTCACTGTGGTATGCTTTGATGTGTATTTTCCCGATTTGCTTAATAATGTTTTGGGTTGTAGTTCTTGGGAACATGAAACAGTGGTGACACAAGAGGACTGGTGGAGCTGCTGGCTTTTTCTTGAATTATTGTACTCCTTCAGTTCTCAATATCTTGGAAGGTGTGTCTGCTGAAACTAACTTGGAATTTCAGTTTTATTGCCACTTGTGGGAGATGCGTTTCAGTGAACATTCGCAAGGGAATCACAGACTGCAAGTATTTAAGAAGTGTGCATTTTTGGAAAAGAACACATTGTTTTTATTTTGCTAAATAAATATGAAGTTTGTTGTTATTCAATAAAATGTGGCACCTGTAAAGCTGTTCGTTCTTAACTTGCATGCACTTAGTGGACTTTAGCTGGCTCAGTCAATGTCGTGGCCACCACAGCAAGCCTGTACCATAACCTCAGGCACAGAGGACATACAGGCATGCTTACGCCAGAAACAGATTAATGTGCAAGTAATATGTGACATGGAGAGGAGGGTGCACGCTAGGTTTAATCAACACTGTACCCCAGCAGTTTTCGGAATACAAAAGCTACAATGCTCTAATACTTGGCAGCCTTAGGATGTCCTCTCTCCTGTCCTTAGCGAAATGACCGGGAGAGAGGATAAAGAAACTGTATAACAGTACTGAACAGAAAGATACAATATTTTGCATTTGGGTCTTGTGAGCTAAACTGTTTGGAATGTTGGTGCTGTGTTATACCAGACCGTTAGCCTAAGGCAATAGTCTCTTCAACAAGCACTGCTATCGTGCTTTATTCACATAACGCAGCCCACCTATCGTGCACATGCGTATTCCTAGAATGTATTGAAAGGAAAGTATATAAACCAGTATGTGAAAATATGTGCATGGTGGTGATTTTAATTATAAGCAAAGAGGTTAACCGAGCAAAGGCTTGGTCATGCTACTACAGGTTTTATTCACCCTTTTTGCGGAGCAGTTTGCTCTGCAGGAACGAGATGGCGCTTTTGGCGGCGTGCAATGCGTTGCCTCAGCGAATGCGCAGGAATACAAAACCATTAGGTCCGTTCGATTCGCCTGCACCACTGTGAACCAGTTCACGGCGGTTCACTAGAAGTTCAGACATTGTGCAGTTCGATTTCTGTGGTGCAGGCACAGCGCGACACTCAAAACGAGTGTCAAGGTGCAGACGTGGTGCAGGCGCGTTATGTTATGTCCGACTAATATGCACGGATTGCGTAAGTTTGAGAGGTCCTGAACTACAGGTATGATCGCCTTCTGAGGCGTAAATACACACCACACTTGCGTAGATACATCAGACGTGTATAAGCGGGGTTTTAACTGCGATAACGCCCGTGTGCTGTGTCGTCTGCTGCGCTTCTGCCGTGCACCTGTGCGCCTGCACCAAGGCGGCACCGACAGTGGAGGGGGTGCAGCAAAACCATGAACCAGCCCTGCACCTTTCCTGCACCTTTTGAAACGAACGGCGTGGTTCAGCGGACGCCATTGCTGCACCGCTGTAACGAATGGCAGGGTGCAGCACCTCGTGAACTGGTTCAGGCGGTGCAGGTGAATCGAACGTACCTATTACCGCTTCTGCCCTGCTCTTGTGGGATCGGCTGTGGGAAATGCAACAGGGTGTTAGCTAATGCACTGTGCCCAATTCATGCTGCAAAATGTGTAACGATAAAGGGAAGACATGTGCGGTAGTTAACTGCAAAAATAGTGATATGCATATTAAGGAATGGAATCAACCTGTGTCGCCACTTAAGTAAGGACTGCCTGTGTTTCCGGACCTTCGCGATGCACGGCTTTCCTCGAGGATAAAAAAAAATAAAAGTTAATTCATCCGCCAGCGCAGTATAGCTAACCTCCAAAGAAAGGACTTCAACTCCGGAACGTCGGCACTTAAGAGTGAGTACCGCTCGTTACAAAAGGAAGTAACGCCACTTGCTGGCTTAGTAAGTTTCTCGCACGTTATCTACACACATCCACCCCTACTTGCACGCAAACTTACGCCCGCCCTATCGCCAACATATCAATAATTAGTGAATGGGAGCACACTCGAATCGATGTGCCAAAACCTGAGTGACGGCGACTACACCGACAAGATGTGAATGTCGGAAGCTGAACGTTTTGCGACGGTCCCCTGTCAAAAAAGCAATTGACCCCAATTGGGAAATTTCCAATTGGTACCAATTGGAAAATTTGCAATCGTAAATTAGTACATATATACTGGACCAATTGAACCAACTGGAACGTGACCAATTGGTTGGAATGACCAATACCAATGAGCAATACCAATACACATGTATACACCACAAAGCAAACCTAAATAGGATTCCAGCTGTCAGAAACAGGTTTGCTGTAGCCTTAGTACTGCATGCATATATAGCTATACCTCATTCCAGTTTCCTTGAATGGTTTCATAAACTGAAAGTATAATTTCACAGTTGGTTACGTTCTAGCTAGTTTATTCGTATTCGTGGTCCAATTAGACTCGGTTGGGAATGTAAGGTGGGCCTAGCTGGTTAAAACTGGCAAGTCCATCGGACTCGATTGGTTTCACTTTGACTCAATCGTAACCATTTGGAACTAGGGATTTTCCAATCGGTTCCAATTGGGTCCAGTTCATTTCGATTGGCTAATCCAATTGTTTTCTCCTCTGACTCACTGGTTGGAAGTAAGGATTTTCCAATTGCTTCCTATTCGTCCCAGTTGATTAATTCTATTGGAAAAGCTAATTGGAGTGAATTGCTTTTTTTTGTTTTGAATGGGTCCACAGATCTAGAGTAGGCGAGGGACTAGCGATAATACGTCCTTGCTACAGGCTCCCACAAAGTACAGAACATTTGCATTCCAAGCTTTGTGCGCAGCAAGAACAAATCTATCGCAGCAGAGCACCCCCGCAAGCGATTAGGCTGAAAATAAACAATCAGATAGTGGCCGCATTGATGAACCGAGGAACTTTAGTGGGTCAGAAACATGACAAGCCACTGCTTCAAAATATTTGCCAAATACAGGAAGTGCACACTGAAACTGATTTATTTCATAATCACCACGTGATCAAACATGGCGGCGCCCTCGGGATCGCCAGGATCTCCGCGAAAAGGGTCAATAAAACGAGAGAAAAAAAAATTTTTTTTTAGGCCATTCTGCCCTGCGAAGGTGGATGACCTGGTGGAGCGTCGTGGTCATCCACCTTCGCAGGGCGTTGTGGTAAGAATGGTGGAGCGTCGTGGTAAGAAAACTTGTGGTAAAGACTTTATTGCATCACTCATTGTCACTTAGTAACGACGGTCACTTTGTGGTCGCTATGATGTACACTGATCGGCATACTCGCAACTGCAGACACATTCTTTGATGATCTCAAATCGATGCACATATGCCGCTGGGTGGTCATTTGAGCCGGATCGGTGTGGCATCGCAAGCGAAATGTCTCCAACACGGAACGCGTAAACCACTCCCTTTTCCGTCATCATCATCATCATCGGGCACGATCTTCAGTGGTGCACTGTTCGCTGCACTTTGATGAGTGCTTGTAGCCTCTGCCTTATGACTGCATGAGCTATTGCTCTTTTTTTGCTTGCTTACGGGGGTATGAGCCATTGATGACGACAGTTTTTGACATGATGTTCTGTATGTTGTATGCGTGATTTCAAAGAATGTAAGCACTGTTCGCTTCACTTTGCTTTGCTGAGACACCATACCTCTGCTATGGTGGCTAGAAGGGGGTTCTAGCCACCATACCTCTGCCTCATGGGGCTTTGATTCTGCATTTTTTGCTAACTTACGGGGTTATGAGCCATTGATGATGATAGTTTTTGTGTTCGGGCATGAAAATTCTATGGTACCCTAGCCATATACAGCTCCGCTGTAAAAACGCGCATGCAAAAAAAAACAAAAAAAAAACAAAAAAAAAACGGGGCAGCGGTGAGCACCATGGAATTAACAAAGTGGAGAGTGGAACCGCATGACACTGTCCATAACCAAAACATTCTTATTTATGTTGATATATTAATTATTAAAGGGCAACTCCGGCGATTTTTCGATGTCAACGGATGTCGATGAAATTCACTGGGTCTGTTCCTCTGAGTACCTCCGCCATGTCCTAAAAAAAGCAGGCTTGTGAGTTGCACAGATTTTTTACAAATGAATTTAATTTATTGCCTCGAGCGCCCTACATTACCTCCTCCTCAGTTATAGGCCACATTGTGTATGACGTCAGGAATAGTCCACGCAGAGCATGCCGGGATCATGCAGACGACAGCGACGAGAGCGTGCAGGAGTTGACGATCGTGAGCTAGTGCTTGGTGTGAGATGTTGCTGTCGCGAGAAGTTGCATTACCTGTGGATGGGCAAGTGATGCGGGGTGGCAAGCGGTGTTGCGTTGTTGGCTGCACGAACTTCAGCCCTCGCCATCCGCAAACACAGTTTGAGCCGATGCCGATCGCGTTCAGCCGAGGTTAAGCCTATCACAGTGGCCGAGTTCGTGCGTCTGCTGCTGGCGGACCAGACCCACTGATATGAAGCTAATTAAGTAAGCTATTAGGATGAGGAAAGCTGCTTCTGTACAGTTTTGACCATACGGATCTGAAATAAACCATTCCTCATTTCGTACAGTGCACACGCAAAAAGCTAGAAGCGACAACACGACGCGCAATCAACATCCGTATACGTTGCCGTTCTCGAATGCGGCCAGTCGCATGCACTCGCCGGCGCTTCCATAAATGAAATGTGACTACGCAAATCCATGGGTGTATTATTGCCTATTGTTATGCTGACTAATTATTTAGCTTACGAGGTGCACTGTTTGCCTTGTATCCCAAATGGGCAGCAAGCGGAGGCCCCTTCGATACAGCATGCGTAAACAACCGTCTCGTTCAGCTGCCAACGACGTCATACTTCACGACATCGGCGTTTCTGCGAGAAAACTATACATTCTCTAAATGAAAGATCATACGTGCAATGTCCTAATCTATGTCAACTTTACGGAACACTAATTATGTGCATGAAGAGAATACGAAGAATGATAAGCAGGCTGCACAACGCTTGCCTACTACGGTCTCCCGCTCGCTGTTTCCGAAGGTGTGTGGTCGCACGTATCAGCGCGACCCGGAGTGATGTAACGGTGTTTACATGCACAAAATCTACGTGTTTTGATATTTTCTTACATTAATTGATGTCATCGATGAGCGGCTATCTCAAGCGAACGACGTACGAGTGGTCGCTGTACCTGCAGATGTAAACAAATGCACCGGTCGGTGCTTTGGACTGTCAGCGGCGTTCTTGTGGGATACAAATGCGGAAAGTCGTGCTCCACATTTTACAGTGAGCATGCGAAGCGGTTCCCTGAGAGGGGTAAAACAACTAAAATAGCAAGCAGCGCGTATATCAGTGGTTAGGGCTACCCTTGGTCTTCATGTCGCAGCGCGATATATTGCGCATGGGTGCTGGCTCTAGTGGTGGAGGACGGCGATTCGTGGCTATTGAATTCGTCTGAATCATAACTGTCGCTGTTTGACAGATCCGAATAGGTGGTGCAGCTTGCAATGTAACCCGAAGGTCCCCGAAAGTCCGGCGCGGTCACGAATAAGCTGAGCGTCTGCTCTTCACCGGTTTCGTTCGCCCCGCGGGCGAGACCGGCATGCGTTGCGCGCCTTCCCCGCCGGGGATACATTCGTGACGTCACACGCAGAGGTTCGCTCGGCTGCTTACTCAGGTTTCGGTTTCGTTTTTGCGGTTTTCTGCTTATTTAAAATTATTTTCGAATTTGCGGAACAATTCTCCTATCAGGTGCGTCACAGGAGGGTCTCGGGAAGCTAAATATTTTATTACCTCGACATGGTCAAAAAATCGCCGGAGTTGCCCTTTAAGTCGGAGAAGTGCCGGGCACAATTAGTTTTGAAGGAGGATTCAGGAACATGTAGGAAAATACCAAGTGGGCGGCTAAAGTCCAAATAAATTAGTGTACCTCAAAAACGTGCACAGCTCAGAGGAAGAGGTGAAGAAAGTTGGCAACCAGGAACAGGTTAATTGGAGAACAGGAGAAGCTGTAGGTACAGTGCACTATAGGGGCTGTAACCGTCAAAAAGAAAGTGGGAGAAACAGTAAATTGGATGCAAAGGATGGAAACAAAGACCTTAGAGATTTACAAGAATGGCAAAAAATTGGAAACGAAAATCAGTACTATAACACGAAGGGCAGTGCCTCGCTATTTGAGGCCCGAGCTGGTTGCCTAAGGACAAAAACATACAACAAATATTCGCTACAGGATGTGTGTGTGTGCTGCAGCAAAAAATCCCAAAACAACTTGGCACATCCTACTGTAATGCTAATGTATTCACCCAGCGAGACCCGTAAGAAACGTTCACCATCCAGAAGTGCTGGGATTTAAAGGACCCCTAGACCACCTCCGATATTTTTTGAACATTTCAAGTAAACAAGCGTATCGAGTTCAGAATGCCATCACTCCTCTCCGGGCCTTTCCGGTATGCGACCTTACAAGTGTGAGTGGAGGTGAGCGCGAGTGAGTGCCAGTGAGTGTGAGTGGAGGTGAGTACGAGTGAGTGTGAGCACAGGTGAGTGCGAGTGAGTGCTAGTGAGTGTGAGTGGAGGTGAGTGTGAGTGCGTGCTGTGAGTGGAGGTGAGCGTGAACGTGAGTGAGTGCAGGGGCCTGGAAAAAATTATGGTGAACGAGTGTGAGTGAGTATTCTCCCACACTGCCGACCTATGCTCGTGCCAGACCAGTGCCTCAAAAGTCCCTAAGCGATTATGTCCCTAGGCACCTAGGAGCTCCACGATTGCCATGACAACACGTGTTAAGCGGAAGTCACGTGACCCGCAGTGCCACGCCCCCGCTGTACCTACTAGCAATCCGCCTTTTTCACGGCCCGACGGCGCATGCGCCCTGCCCTGGCGGATTAGTTGCGAAACGTTTTGGAAGGGTCGCGCGCGCGGCCGTGCGGCCCCATCTCAGGGAAACGTACCCCGAAAAAAAAAAAAAAAAAAGCGCTCGGACGCGCGCTACTGACAACTCGTGCCGTGTACCGCGTTGAAACTCCACTGGTAGCTCGACGTCAGTGCAGTACTGAAAGTGTGCGTAGCGTAAGACTGGCTTTGGTACTGCGACGGGCTTTCATGCTTTTCATGTCCACGGCACCGATAAAATCACCGTGCCTGTATACCATCGTTCGATCGAAACCCGCGCGATAGGCCGTCGAACCGATAACGCGATAGCCGCAACGCCTTCGTTGGTATATATAAATAATCGCGCTCAAAGTAAGTCAAAACATGCCTACGAAGTTGAAAGGTTGAAATGCACAAGGCTTCGACCCTCTCAAGCCGTGCACATGAAGTTTGAGCCAATGTTGATTTCAGCGAAGCTTAGGCCTGGCTCCGTCGAGTTCCTGCACCCGCTACCGGCGGACCTGTACTGAAAAGTAAACAAGTTAGGACGAAGGAAACTGCTTTTATAGTTCAGTTCTGGCCTTAGCGATTTGAAATAAACTACTCTTCGCTTCGCACGGCGCGTACCCAATAATCTGCAAGCGGCGACACAGCGCTGTGCCCAACGGCTGTGCCAACATCTGTATAGGTCACCGTTCCCGTAGGCTGCCGCTCGTATTCGCAACGTAGATGGGTCGTTTTCTACGTGTTGGTATGCTTACGCATTTCTTAATTCATGAGATGTACTGTTTATCTCTGCGTCAAACGCGTAACAAGAGATGGTACATTCGGTACAGCAGCATAAACAGCCGCCTTGCTCATTTATATAACAACGGTGTCAGCGATGGCATCCGCGTTTTTGCGGGAGAACAACACGGCCTTTAAATGAGCGCTTATGTGAGCACATTTTTCTCTAATAATGCTTTATGACAAGCGCAAACTAAGTATGATGAAGTTAAAGAAAAGCGGGAATCAGTAATACATTAACAGCCCGATATTTGTAACTGGATCACAGTCGCCGTTGAGTAGCTCAGGCGCTCATACTGACTCATCTCACGGTGGAATAACGCGGCTCATATGAGCCAGTATGTGTGTTTTATTCGACGTTTTGACATTTTTTTTTTCATATCAGCGATGCACCTTTTCCCAATTTTGGACGCTAACAATTAACGATCTGTGGCTGTAGATGTCGATGTAAACAAGCGCACCGCTTTGCTAAATCCGACGCGGAAGGTTGCGCGCTCAAAAACTTCTTATTTATGCAAAATGTCTAAAGAATGTGCAAAAAGGATTGAAAGAAAAGCGAGGTGCAAGTGCATGAGTTAGCGACAACAAACTCCAAAGCAGCCGCGCCGGCAGAGGGTACTCGGCGTACCTCAGCGTAAGAAAACAGCGCTATCACGCCTGCTCACCCTATATGTATATAGTTGGTGAGTGCTACATGGCTTCCAGGAACGACATGCTGCCCCGCAGAAGCCATTAATAATTATTCGCGATTCACGAAATGCACAACCGATGCGCACTCAACAAGGGCGCGGGTTCACAAATCAACCGGCGAAAGCCCCGGCACCCTACCAAAACGTTTCCGGTGGCGTGCGGCAGAGGGCAGCACAGGAATATGAAAAAGGCGGAACGCCCGGCCTGAATAAAGTCCCTATATAACAAAAGTACCACCATCTACTCTTTCCTCCACCGTCTTCTCTCCTAAAGGGCTTGTTTTTAGATGCGAAGCAGCTTATGGCGGGGGCTTTGTCCGTCCTTCCCGCGGCGTCCCACAGACCCACAGTGCATGCGCGTCCCCTCCCCCTCTCCTCTCCTACGCTCCCCCCCCTTCTCTCCTCTAGGAATCCGGAGCGGCGCGCACGACAGGTGGTGCGACAGCTGCATACTCCGCTAGGGGCGCCACGGTAGTTCCGCGGTATGAAAATGACGGAGCGCGCGCGCCTCATTCTCTCCTGTGCAGCGCCGCGATGAGCGCTCGGGCCGCTGCCGCGAAACCATCTCCCGCTCAAGCTAACCATCTCCCGCTGCTTCGCATCCACACATGGTTCCCTTTAGCGGGAGACGGAGTCATTTTTTTTCTTTACTTTTTGCTTGTGCAGGCAAGTCGACGGTGGCGCACCTAGAAATTACACGTTGAAGCTTTCAGGCCAGGCGCGCGCCGACGCCGCCGTCGGCGACTGCGGCTGCGCAGTGTGACTTTCAGCATGGCTCCGAGGCGAAAAAAAAAACAATATATAAAGAAGTGAAAGCGCGTGCTATCATCGTCCAATCGGAGATACAGGAGAGAGAGAAGCGACG